>NW_017672708.1:51029-89184 GCF_001879085.1 Nicotiana attenuata | reverse complement strand
CCCCCCGCAAAAAAAAAAAATTTTACCTTAATTTTTTTTTTTTTGCAATTTCAAATTTCTGTTTTTTCATTTTTCTGTACCACCCACACACCCCCCCCTCCGCGAAAAAAAAAATTTACTTTTTTTTTTGTAATTTCAATTTCTGTTTTTTTTTCGTTTTACTGCACCCCCCAGCCCCGACCCCCAGCCCCGTTCCCACCCCACCCACCCACCCACCCACCCAAAAAAAATTTTAAATATATTTTTCAGTTTTAATTTTATTATTTATCGGTTTAAAGACTCAAAATTTTACGAGTTCCAAAATTATGAGTTCTAAGGTTTATGTGTTTGGAAGTTTACGAGTTTAGAAATTGTAAAGTTTACGGGTTCGAAATTCTGCGGTTTCGAAAGTTTAGCGGTTCGAAAGTTTATGAAATTTGTGGGTCCGAATGGTTGTTGGTTTGAAAGTTTATGGCTTCATGTTTATTATATCTAAATTACTTATGAATACTCTTGAGAAGTCATTTTCCTTAATTTGAGTACCAAACACCGGAAAATGAATAAGATTACTACTTGTTTTCCAAGAAAATATTTTCCACGGAAAATATTTTTCATTATACCAAACGCACCCTAAGACTTGTCTCGTCTCGTTCTTGCATATGACTAAGCATCACCTGTTTCCTCTATCAAACAAACGATATTACCACATACTTGCATTTCATGGGCTGAAACATCGCCACATTGTACGAAGGCATCATAGTCCAAAGCCACCATCCTCATAGCCTGAAGACACCATACCATGGCCTGAGGATCTCTCAAATTGCATACCATTATTCAAAGGTGTCATAGTCCGGAGGCACTATCCTCATGGCCCGAGGACACCTATCCGTGGCCTGCGAATCCCTTATCATACGTTTCATGGCCCAGGACGTCATAGTCTAAGGTCATCATCGACCCGAGAAACCCGGGCAACCATTCCCCCAAAGACAACTCTCATGGTCAAAAGGAATTTGCATCATGTTTAAATTTTCGCAATAGCCCCGTATATTCGTGTGCATCGTATTTTATATTTTGCAGGTAACTCAGGAGGTAACAGTTCTACAAACAGGAGCAATTCTTGCTCCGGTTTCCGTTCACAACATCCACATCTTTTGACTACCTCAAACGTAACCGATGATCAGCATTTGATTACCTTTTGTTCTATAACCGTTTAAATGTCTACTTTGTACATCCGTAACGTTCACTTTGCATTCATAACCCCATCTGAAGTTATCCGTTACTCACGACACTATCCTTCTCAAAAGATCTTTTTTCAAAACACACGACCACTTTTATAAGAACTCCATTGGTTTCGTCCGCCGCTGGACCCAGAACTACACACGACATGATTCTCGTAACACCAGGGATATAGACAACTTAAGAACCAGGATTTGGCCCCATTTTTTTCAAAACGTCATTCCTCACTCACTTCGGACAAAATTGGTCATCATTTTCTTTACCCAACAGCTCTTTCATCATTCCCGGGTAAAGAGGGGCAGCTGTTGATATCCAATTTTGCCCTCATATTTTATAAATATCCTATATACTTTCAAAATATCATTTCTTGCATTATTACCTAATTTACAGGAGTCATATAAGAATTTTCTATAATATTCCATAATTTTTAAAGCTTTAAAATTAATTTTCTTGCATTTAAATTATTTAAGTATGTATTAGTTACCCCTTTAAATTATTTTGTGAGAACCTAATCATCCAAATTTATTATTTGCATCCACATATATGTTTCATAATATTTTACTTTATTTTATATAATTATATTTTCATTTTAAAGCTATTTGACACAATTTTGCAGTCATAGTCTATATCCTGTGCATAATTATATTTTATTACATTATTGGTGTCCAAATAGCATTTTATATTTTATAATGTCAAACTATTATTTTAAAACATCTTACTGCATAAATAATACTTTTACTATTTGTTAATTACTTTTTATAAATATTTTTTATAATTTTTTCGTGTATTTGATTTGTAGCCCAATTTGGAGCCAATTCCGAACAAATTTAATATCGCAAACATCCAAAACCTCTAATCCCAAACCAAAAAAATCCTTTAATTAACCCGGTCTGTACCCGTTTTAAACGACCCGCCCCGTTCATCTTTTAAATCCTTGTCGTTGATCTTTCAAGATCAACAGTCCTCGCTCACCCAAGCCCTTTTAACTAACCAAACCCGGAAACCCTACCTCATTTCCCACCTAACAACCGCCCCAAATCCCCTCAACTCTCCCCTTCTCTCTTATGAAGAACTCTAGCCGACTCTCCCTTAATTCCCTATCCTAATCCCGTTGATAATGGAATTCCACTATTATCTGCTTACCATATCTACGCTTCTCTACTACTGGTCACACGTTTATGGTATTACTTAGGTATTTGCCCAATTTTGGCAAATACCATCTCTATATCGAACTAGAATCAACCTCAATCTTGGAGATTTGGACAATATCTCATCCAATACATGAAGAAAGGCCTGATTCTTCATACCAGTTGGCCGATTTTTGAGTATTAAACCCTAACTATGGTTTGGAGTTTGTTTTTTTCCTTTCCGATTACTTTACTGATTGCATACGATATTTTACTCTTTTTGTTCATGTTTACTTGATTTCTTTCCTTGTTTACTTGCTTTACTCAACGTTATATAAACCCCCTCTCAATTTCCCCTTTGGGAGACCTGAATCACCTTGAGAACTATCCCCCTCACTCTCACTTATTCTATACTATTCTGAAATTGGGCTCTTGGACGGCTGAAAGCCAAGGCCACCATATTCTGTCCACCTTCCTCCAGTGCAAGCACTGCTCGGGGTCCATTTCGAGGCTCTTGTAAACTCTGAAGCACTAGAGATTTGGGGTTTTCATTACTCTCCTACAATTGCTGCTATTCCTAAGATTTTGAGTTTCTCATTCTTTATTCCCTTTGTTTGCAACTGGTTAGTTCCTTATACCCTCGTAATTCTACTTCTCTCTATTTGTGTTTATGTTATGTGCATTAGTGCTACTTGGATTTCCCTGAGTTAATTTCGATATTATTCCACTTCGTATACAATTCTGCTTATTTTAATACTACTATATAGTTCCACTAGCTTCAATTCTATGCAAGTCCTGATTTTAACTCATATGTGGATAACTAAGTTGATTCATGATGCCTGCCTGATTCGTAATTGAAATCTAATTGATGGTTGTTGAACCTTGTTTTGATTTCTTGTACTAAAACCCCTTAGGAAACTATGTTCTTCCTCAAAATTGCTCTCTTCATGTTGAATACTTTATTCATAATTTGCTATTTCTCTGCAAGTCATGTGACAATACTGTCTAAGTGCTTAACTTAATATGCTAGCCTTAATGCATGTCCATTATGTGTGTCCAACCAGAATGATTTCTAATCATTATGTTTATGTATAGCTGGTTACTTATACCCGTTGCTTGTTATGAGTCTATGCCGTAGATTCTTGTGAGGAACTAATTCATGCCTAGAATTTGTCCAAATGAACTACTTTCTGCACAGTCCTTCATGTACAATCTACTATCTACTTAGAGTCAATTCATGAGGAATCTATATGCTAATACTATCCCAACTAGGTCTCTTGCTATTTGTAAACTCTTAATGTTGCTATCACCATGTACTCACTGATTGCTTAAAACTGCTAGGAGGAATCTCAATATATTCAACCTATTCTTCTTATATGGTTAATTAGGATAGTCCTAATGTCTGTTTGACATGTTAGGAGTTGATGTCATAATACCTTTGAAATTGGGGATCTTTGTGTTGCACTCAGCATGATTAGGCTCCCTATTGATTGTTTGCCTGTTTGTTTGTTATGTGTAATTGTCCTTTCCCGACTCTGACTCCTTTCGACCTTCATAACTTAGACTTCTAGGTTCAAAACCCTTTTTTTAACTATGGATCATGCTCCATGCTGAGTTCACTTTGGAAAATTTAGCATGTTCATCTTGTATGTGTCTAGTATGTTTATCTCGTTAATCCCAAATGGCATGTCTCCTTAACCCCCCTAGTATTATGTTTATCTTTAGCATGTTGTTACCTACTTAATGGTTTAATCTATATTGAATTTACTATGTTGAAGATCATGTATGTGGGTTCTCCTAATTTCCTGTTCTTTGCTTAATCAACCCTGTCACTCTCGCTTCTGAAATGCCAATGTGTTTATGAATCTTGTTAAATGTCACACAATCCTGTCTCTATGAGGTATTGCCTTAGGGCTGTTTAGTTGATTTTCACGTGTGGTCCATTTACTTATTTGGTTAAGTGGTCAATATTGTAAATGTTGGGCTTGATATGAGTCCATAAGTGGTTGTTGGTTGTGCAAATGGACATACACTCCAACGTTTAAGCGGAGTTTGGGTCTAGGTCTGGGTCTGGGTCTGCTACCTGTGTGAAGAACGAGCTTATTTAAGGCCCAGGCAATACTGGGTTATCTCTTCTTGGGTCTGCTCTATTCGTAGAGCCTGTAGTCATCTCGATTCTGTAATATTTGAGTTTGTGTCTTCTTTAATCTTTGGGCCTGTAATAATTTGTAAACAAACGATAGGGAGATTAGTAAAAAGGGGTTGGGGTATCCTAATGCTCGCATAAACGGGTAGAGAGCATGCCTATAGGACCTACTTTCTTTGTTTGCTAACTTGTTTGACATGCTTTATTTCTGTACACACATAGAAACCATGCCTATAGGAGATTACATGCTTCACTTAACTTGTCTAATACCTGTACACTATTCAAAGCATGTTGGTTTGAGTAGGTGTTGTACCTGTTTCCATGCTTATCGTTGTGCACTATTAAACAACATGCCTATAGGATGCAATAATACATATCTTTGTTAATGCTCATCTAGATACCATGACTATAGGGTCTTAACTGATTAATTAATCAGCAGCTTCTGTTGTTTTATTACACTTCCACCTAGATAGCATGCCTATAGGAATAAGTATGATAAAAGCGAGTTCAAATACCAACTATTAGAAATCTTGCCTATAGAATACTATTATTCGCCTAGAAAGCATGTCTATAGAATCAAACGCTGGTAATTCCAAGTTTTCTAATAGCTTTCACTTCCCGTTGCACAAACAACTTAGAAATCATGTCTATAGGTTTTATAACACCTGTAATCTACAAATTAGTTAATTTGGAACAATAGCACTGCCTGTACGACATTTGAAATATGAATCGTTTAGAAATCATGCCCATAGGACTTTGTCACCCGCCTAAGACGCCTATTATCCTAAGTCCGCAAACCGTTTACTGCCTCCTCGCCTAAGCCATTTAGAACAATAACGATGCATATATGATACTGGAATTCAGAATCACCTAGAAACCATGCCTATAGGACTCTAAGTCTTGATTTTGAAACTATACAACAACAACAACAACCCAGTGAAATCCCACTAGTGGGGTCTGGGAAGGGTAGTGAGTACGCAGACATTACCCCTACCCCGAAGGGATAGAGAGGCTGTTTCCGAAAGACCCTCGGCTCAAGAGAACAAAAAGACAATGTTAGTATCATCACATAAATCATAAGAAAATCATAAGAAAAATAGGAACAACATGAAATCCGGAAGAAAGATACAAAGCAAAACCGATAGGTAGTAAATAGGTCGTGCACTGAAAATACAGCATTGACACTAGCTATCTTAGACAAAAACCCTACCAGACTAGTCTCATAAAGGTATTAGTAAGGCAAGACTCAACTACCTCCTAACCTAAAACCTTAATGCTCGACCTCCACAACTTCCTATCAAGTGTCATGTCCTCGGAAATCTGAAGGCTTGCCATATCATGTCCGATCACCTCTCCCCAATACTTCTTAGGCCGCCCTCTACCTCTTCTCGTTCCCTCCACAACTAGCCGCTCACACCTCCTTACCGGAGCATCTGGGCTTCTCCTCTGAACATGCCCGAACCATCTGAGTCTTGCTTCCCGCATCTTGTCATCAATTGGAGCTACGTGCACCTTCTCCCGAATATCATCATTCCTAATCTTATCCATCCTAGTGTGCCCGCACATCCACATTAACATAATTATTTCTGCTACTTTCATCTTCTGGATATGTGAGTTTTTAACAGGCTAACACTCAGCCCCATACATCATTGCCGTTCTAACCACCGTTTTATAGAACTTACCTTTGAGAATCGGTGGCACTCTCTTATCACATAGGACTTCAGACGCTAACCTCCACTTCATCCATCATACCCCAATACGATGCGTGGCATCCTCGTCGATCCCCCCCCCCCCCCCCGGATAACCTACCCAAGGTACTTGAAGCTGCCTCTACTGGGGATGACCTGTGATTCAAGCCTCACATCCACGCCCACTTCCCCCGGCTCAAGCACTGAACTTACACTCCAGGTATTCCGTCTTCGTCCTGCTCAGCTTGAAACCCTTAGACTCAAGAGCCTGAAACTATGTACTGCCTAAATTGCATGCGTCCATTTGTTGTTTACGTGTGGAGGCTAACTCGGTCCTTTAATTGTCTTTATGTGAAGTCCTATCTATTTTGAATGTCGCTTAGTTTTATCATTTTGAGCAACCTAGGTAAAGTCTAGAACCATCCAAATAGTAGGTCCAAAGCCTCATGGACCATAGGTATGAGGACGGGTAGTGCACGCATATGATACGATTTAGAATTGAATTAGAGCGACCTTAGGTAACAACTTCAACATAGTAATGGGGTAGCAGGAGATGATAGTTTTGCCCGCTAAATAATATGAGCAATCCCTACCTTAAGGGAGTTGTGAATTATTATTTATATTGCACGGGGTGATTCTTTAGGCTAAAAAACTTAGGACCCCCCCTTTCTTTATATACTGGTTATTTACACTTAGTCATTTAATATAGATCAATGTAGTTGTATCCTTGTAATCATTAAGGACTTGTACCGATTCTCATATGTTATGATAAGACTCTTTGACTCCTATATTTCCCTTTGTTTATTTGATCACCTAACCTAATTACATAATCCACATAGTTCAAAATTCGGCCGGGATCCACAGTTGTAGACCTCGAAGAGTGCCTAATACCTTCTCTTCAAAGTAACTTAAGCCCTTACCCGATCTTTGGTGACATGGACTAGTCAAACAGAGTTATTTCAAATAGGTGCCCAAACTGTCACGACCCAAACCGAAGGGCCGCGACGGGCACCCGGTGCCTTACTCAACCGAGTACCAACGTAACATATCTTTCTTATCATATTATCATGAGTAAATGAGCCAGGAAACCCGTCATGAGAAAACAAGAATAAACATAAGGGAATACTCAACATATGATGACCCAACATGATATACAAACTTATACATATGACATATGGGCCTATAAGGCCGACATGACCATTTGTAAACTCAAAGCATAGGCCGACAAGGCCATACAAGTATCCATACACCTGACATCTGTCTACAAGCCTCTAAGAGTACATAAAATCATAAAGGTGGGGACAAAGCCCCGCTATACCAATCAATACATATCCAAAGCATACTGACCAAATAGGCAACTCCGGAGCAAGTGGAGTGCGCCAACACCTTCGCTGAGCTGATAGCCTAATAAGAGGACTGTGAACCTATCAATCGGGACCTGCGGGCATGAAACGCAGCGTCCCCAGGCAAAAGGGACGTCAGTACGAATAAAGTACCGAGTATGTAAGGCAGGAAAGCATAAACAAGAACAGTAATGTAAAGAGTGATAGAGAAGATACAACCTGTAACATCTGAGTGCCTCTGGGGGCTACTGACATGAAATGCATAATACATATATATACATAAACTTTTGAAAACATACGCCTCTGTGGGCATCATCATCATCATATCGTACCCGGCCTCAAAGAGGACTCGGTAAAAACGTACCCGGCCATCATAAGGCTCGGTAGAATCATACCCGGCCACGTGGAGCTCGGTAAACCCAACTGATCAGTGGTTGCACAATAGGTGCCATACCCGGCCGACTATAGCGCGGCTCGGTAGAGTCAAATAGATACATATATATAATGCATGCTCGACTCATGGAATCAAGTTCTAAACCTTTTGGAGTGACTTAAGAACATTATGGACATCCCTACCATCAATATGAACCTTAGTGGGATTTAAGGATCATACCACTTGTTTAGAATAACTTTATAAGGAAAGAACAACATGGACAACCTTAGTTTCTAGGAGTAGATCCGTTATGAATTAGCGTACCGTTTATGTTCATGTCACTTTAGATCATGCCAAAAGAAAGAAGTAAGAGCCTTAACATACCTTGTATATACTGCCCCAATCTCAAGCTATGCAATTTTCACGACTCCTTAGTCTACAATAAGAGAAACGATACTGTAGTTATCATTCAAGCGTCATAACTATTATGTATCGACCACAACCTATTTTACGATGAAACGGACAACACCTCCCCTATATATATGACTTCACACAATTCCAAACAATCACAAAACAGCCCAAACAACATCAATAATAATCATATTGAGCCTCCCAAAACAGTCCACGCACAACCTAATCACTTCATACATACGATGGCCACCGTAGTCGTGTCAAACGACCCGAAAATGTTACGAAGAACTACCAGCCCACAACCCTACATCTATATGGTGTTTTTCCACATCCTTCCTCCTCCAACACTCCACAAAACAGTAGTAAAACACACAGCCCAACAGCAACACAAAACAGTCCGCTACAAGTGAATAACTCGAACTCACGGCTTTCGATCACCGTCCCGTGAGTTCTTACATGTATAGAACGAATTACCATGAATTCACAGCAGAATAAATGTATGAAACAGAGCAGTAAACTCACCTTACTTGTTGGGTAACTCAGCCCTTCCCTTGGTTCTTCAAACTCTAGGTTTTACCCCCAATTAGAACTTGAAAGAGAGGGAAAATCGATTAGGGTTTGTGGATAATTTTTGGGAGGATGTTTGCAGGAGTTTAGGTCTGGTTATTTGTGATATATAATGAGGGTTATATTGCAGGAGATAACCCTTTAAATGGGCTCTTTGGCCGACCCGAAATTTCCTATTTTTGGGCTATCATTTAACCAAGTAGGTGACACACCTACGTGTCACCTAGCAGCTTGTGCAGTCTCGCAAAAATGCCTATATCTCTCTACTCCGATGTCGTATCGATGAACGGTTTAATGCGTTAGAAACTAGAGTCATAGATATTTAATTTGATATGTAGATCATCCATTGATTCCAAGTATATTGGGAGAAAAGTGCATCTACATTTGACCTAAATTTCAGCACATTATGAATGCAACTTGTGATGACCTTTGCTAACTTTTGTTCCATAACTCGTTTGACTTAAAAACATAACACACGACTATCATACGACTACAATAACTCATAAATTAACCTCCTCATCATGTTAATCACCCTAGTCTCACCCCAAAATAATATGTTATAACATTCCAAACTTGTCGATTTTTCGACGAAACTTATTTTCTTCAATTCGTTTAGCTTCTAAGCCTTCAAACCCTCTTGCTACTTGGTACTAATGATCTTAAATATTTGTAACCTCCACGTTAACATGATTAACTTACTTTATTTGCTTCCAAATATAATCTCATTTTCGAGCTTACATCAATGACTTACGACGTACTTTCACGTATGAAAACTTGGGGTGTAACACTAACGCACCTTAAAATTATTAGGTGGCGACTTCTCTTTTAATTCCTTCCTTAAAAGAGTTGTCACACGTCGAAGCCCACTTTTCGCGAGAAAACGGGGCACGACAATAATAGTTCTAGGTATACCATGCAATTTAACATCTTTTTAAAAAAGAACAGCAACATGTGAAACATCATTAGTCTTTAAACAAGGAATAAAACGAGCCATTTTGGAGAACCTACCTACCACAACAAATATACTATCCTTACCATACCTTGTTCTAGGCAAACCTAACACAAAATTCATAGAAATATCAATTCAACGTGAAGTAGGAATAGGCAATGGCGTGTAAAGACCATGTGGTAACACTTTAGATTTAGCTTGTTTACATTCCAAACACTGTGCACACATTCTTTTAACATCTTTTCTCATTCCAGGCCAAAAGAAATTTTCAGCAAGTATGTCTAGTGTCTTTGGGACTCCAAAGTAACCCGTAAGCCCTCCACAATGTGCTTCACTTACAAATACTTCATGAAAAGAGCAATTAGGGATACACAACTTATTTTTCTTTAAGAGACACCCATCTTGGAGAGTAAAACCTCTCAAAAGGACCCAACTTATAATCTGCAAAAATCTTGCCAAAATCAACATCATTAGCAAAAAGTCCCTTGATTTGATCAAAACCCATCAATTTAGAAGTCAAAGTAGAAACTAAGACATACCTTCTTTAAAGTGCATCAGCAACAACATTGTCTTTCCCTTGTTTGTAAGAACTCACATATGGAAAAGTTTCAATGAATTCAACCCACTTAGCATGTCTCCAACTAAGCTTGCCTTGACTCGTCAAGTATTTCAAGGATTCATGGTCAGTTTTAATGACAAACTCTCTTGGCCACAAGTAATGTTGCCATGTGGCTAAAGCCCTTATTAAAGCATACATCTCTTTGTCATAAGTGGTATAGTTCAACGTGGCTCCACTCAAATTTTCACTAAAGTAGGCAAAAGGTTTAGAATCTTGCATCAAAACATCACCTATTCCTTTACCAGAAGCATCACATTCAATTTAAAAAAATTAGAAAAATCAGGCAATTGTAACAATGGAGCAGACCATTATCCTTGTCTTCTTGAGGTCTTGAAGAACTCGAACTCTTCATCTCTTGATTCGGCCATGGCTTCTTGGAGATGGTGTTTGACCGACCTTTCCACGAGCTAGTTTGCTTTCTTTTATTTTGATTTTCTACCTTTACAGACAAATCAACTTACTCATCTATTGTTACATATTGTTATAATTCTACTACATCAGCTATTTCCTTAATTAAACCATTTAAAAACCTAGCCATTGTAGCCTCTTCTTCCTCCATACAATTAGTTTGGATCATAGCCATATCCATAGCATTAAAGTATTCGTCCACGGACATGGACCCTTGATTTAATGTTTGAAGAAGTTGTTGTAGCTCTCTTTGAAAGTGTGATGGTACGAATCTCTTTCTCATCACCCTCTTTATTTCAGCCCAAGTAGAAATTGGTGCTTGTCGTTCTTGCAATCTGTCCCTAGTAAGCTTTTTCCACCAAATACCAGCATAGTTAGAAAACTCAACAACAGTAAGTTAGCCTTCTTACCCTCAGAGTAGTTGTGGCGGTCAAAGATGGCTTTAACTTTTCTCTCCCAGTCAAGGTACAAGTCTTGATCCCTTGTTCCCTTGAAAGATGGCATCTTCATTTTTATACTACTTATATTATCATATTCTATTGTACCTCTTTGTCCCTTCCTATCTCTTCCCACCCTATAAAAATCAATATCATTAAAATCATCTATAGGGTTTTCTTGATTTATAATGTGAGTAAGGGGTACATTTCTCCTAGCTTAAGGCCTAACATTATTTTCCCTCCTAAGTTCAGCTATTGTATCATTTTGCTCAGCAATGGTGTCCCTTATCTCTTGGGGTTGCAAATTCCATCTTTCGAATTGTTGATGCATAACTTGCAAGGTAAAATAATTTCTTTCTTTGATTTCGGCTTCTTGGAGAACCCTTTGTTCATCATCACTACCTGTACGCAATATCTTAAATAATTAAACCGTATCACACAAATTGGCTTTTCCCTCAATTGTTCTCACACACTCTTTGCTTTTTTTTTTCTCTCGAAATAGCCTTTGATCAAAATACTTTGCAGATTTATATTTAAACCCAACTCGTATGAAGTTCTTAGTAGTAAAATATAGATTGTTGGGGAACGAATGAAAGAAGAACCAAATCCTAGAACTATTAGGCTCAGTTGAAACAAGACATGAACAAAAGGGAAGGATTATATATTTAGATTAGAAAGAGTAATAAAAATTGAAAAAAAAGTTTCCTATCTTTGAAATCTAGGATCCCCTCATCTTGTTTCCTTTGTTAATTTTTAGAAATAAATTAGATACAAAAGAAATTTCCTAGAGAGCAAGCAATTCTTTTTTTTTTCTTTTTAAATTGATTTTTCATTTTTTATTTTTCTTTTTTACTTTTTTTTAACTCGTTTCTTCTTTTTTTTTTTGCTCCTAGTATTCAAGAAATCCCAAGAATTATCAAAAACGAAATCTTGATAGAACCACTCTGATACCACTTGATAACAACAAGGTCGGGAATCCAAATTAGAGTAAGAATTTGAGAAGTAAATGCGGAAGAAATAACAATAAGGAATTGAACAACTAAAATTAAAGTGCAAAAAATAAAGGATATAGGAAAGTTCAAGGAAAGAATTCCAAGAACTTCCAAGAACGCAAGTTTTATAGCCTTGACAAGATCCAAGCAACAATGTTTTGATTTATTGAAGAAATCAAACGCCTTTACTGAAAAATAATCAAAACAATAGATTCAAATCTTTACCGCTTTATGATTAATTTGAGACAATAATTAATAACTAGTATTAATCGCCTTCTACGAATACCACAAAAGAATCAATGATATCACAATAGAGAATTTATCTTACTACCTTGAACTATGAACTAGTAAAGGTTGAAAGATAAATCTCAAAGCATAAGTAACAAAGGTTCAAAAGAACTCTCAAAGTATAATATTCTTAATCAATAATGAAGTGCATCAATGAATGAGAAGAACTCCTTATTTATAGGAGTAAGGATCCTTAAAATGAGGTAGGGTGGCTGCTAAGGAATAAAAGAAACTCTAAAATTAAGAGGGTGGGCGGCCAAATCCTTTTGGGGCAGATTTGAACCTTAAAACTACTAGTTTGGGCAATTTGTTTGGACTCCAATTGGGCTCTTTAAAATACCACTTTTTGGACCTCTTTTAAGCTCATTTTGAGCTCTTTTGGTGGACTTCAAGGGCTAATTTTGGGACCCAATCTTCCTCCTCTTGGACTTCAATTTGGCCACCAAATAATTGTAAAACTTGGACAATTCATCTCCTTTGGGCTTGAGCTCTTCCTCTACAATTAAAAGCTTTTTTATTTGCCATTGAAGTCCAGCAACCTTAATCTGCAACTCTTTAGCTTGAGATCTTGTAAATGGCTTTCTTGGAGCTTCCAAAACTCTAACCTTGTCCTTGATGCTATCAAGCTTGCTAGGAAGGCTCTACAGGAGACTAATGGCAGAGATCTTAAGCTTATGACTTATCCTCCTTTTTTGTAACTAATGCTTTAAATTTAGACTATGGAGGAGCTGTTTATCTAGTTAAATATCTTAGTAAGGATGTTTGTACTAAGCTTGCATCCCTAGGAAATCAAAATGTCCTAAGTGACATGTCTAAGCGTGGTACTAGTCAAGTATGAAATGTCCATATGAACATATGTAATGGTGAGAACCTTATTCCCTAATATTTATATATATCGATCCCTGTTTATAAAAAAAAAGTTATACACATTGATAGTGCATTAAATTCTTTATACCATTATTGTGATTCAACTTGTATAGAAGATTATTCACCACCTGTATTGTTTACTCCCTCCGTTCCAATTTAGGTGAACCTGTTTGACTGGGTACGAAGTTTAAGAAAAAATGAAAACTTTTGGAATTTGTGGTCCTAAACAACTCAAAAAGGGGGCCAGAGTATTTGTGTGGTTATAAAAGCTTCTCATTAATGGTAGAATTGTAACTTTAAGCTAAATTGTTTCCAAATTTAGAAAGGGGTCATTCTTTTTGAAACGGACCAAAAAGGAAATAAGTTCACATAAACTGGAACGGAGAGAGTATTAATTAACTCTATTAAATAGAGTTGCTTACAATTACTTTTAAGTAATTTACTACAACGACAATTCCAGTAAAATCCAGGTGTAAAACTTAAACTCATAAGTGATATTTTTGGCAACACGATAGATAAATTTCGTTCAAAAATTTTGGCAACACGAAACATAAATTTCGTTCATCGATTTGCGTTATTTACGAGCCACTTGGTTTGGAAACGAGCCTCAGGGTTCGGAATCTCGCTTCTTACAGCCATTTTCATTCCCACTCATATTCAAGCGGAAGGCCCCTGCCCTCCCCCACACACAAATAAAATAAAATAAAATAAAACACGCACTCAAAAAGCGCAACACAGCAAAAACATCCCCCATTTGCCGGAGGTCAACAGCGATGGCTGATCACGCCGGCGAGCACGACTCATTTGTAGAATCGGTAATGGACAAGGTCAACGTCGACAAGTTGCACGGCGCACACCACGATTCTTCTTATTCGTCGGATTCTGAAGACGAGAATAATGATACAAAATCGCCGGTCGACGCCGTCAAGGCGAAGATCTACCGCCTTTTCGGTAGAGAAAGGCCTGTCCACAAGGTTCTAGGCGGTGGAAAACGTACATTCCTCAATTCTCTCTCAAGTTTTATTTATTTTATAACATATGCTGCAAATATATATACACATGTATCACGTAATTATGATTCGATTTTATAGTAATTGCGAGCAAATTAGTTTGTTAATAAATGACTTGCGGGCCAAGAGGCACTGTTTAATTATTTGCTTATTTGCAAATTCTGAAAATGGAACCTCCTTTGAATTAATTGGACTAATATTTCGTTTTTTAATATGTTACTATATAACTTTTCCCTATGAATCTCTCCATCGAGTGAGTTCCTGCAAATTGATTAATCCTCCCAGTTTCTTCTTTCCTTTCCTTTCCTTTTTCATTCTTGTTAGGTCTCGTTAGGATCCATACGAGTTTTTTGTTGGTGCAATAAGTGTATTCTTTATTGCGTTTCTTTTATTTTTTAAATGCAAAGTTGAACTGTTATTTTACCGATTTGAGTTTCATTAAAGTAGTATCATGTTGCTTCAATTTTTGAATGCATTTTCCTAGTTTATATAAATTGTTGATATTCCCCCTTCAAAGTTGAATAAACGTTTGCTATTGAATATGGAACTAGTTGTTTGTAACGAAGTTTCCATCAGCAAAGATATATTCGGAAGCTGGTATGATAACTTCATTAGAAATATCAGGGAATCCCATTGGATCAAACCACCGGAAGCATTTGAGTGCTAAGTAATTCTCGCTGAAATATGAGATGGGTTGCAGCTATAGTCAGAACTGAAGGAGCTAATTTCGTAATGTTGACCCATGGAGCGGTAGCGAAAGAGACATCAAACAGATGTAAATTCTCCACTTTATGGCTGCCACTGCTCTATCTCCAAATATGAATAAAACTAATAGCTTTGTAGATGATCCTTCTAGAAGAGGAAGATTCTAACAACCTTTCCAATTATTTCGTTATCTGTTTTTATTAGTAGGATCCCTAGGAAAAGGATTTAGTTTCCACGGTGAATTTATGCGTAAAAGATTTGAAACGAAGGAGCTGTTTCCCTTTTCTGCACTAGTTTTCTGGTTTGATGTGTCAGCAAGATATAGTGTGATTTGGCAAAGTTTGAAATAGTTTTTATATTAATCACTTAGTTATTTTGCTTTGGCTTGAAAAATACCGAGTTATCCTCTATGCTTCTTTGCCCCAATATCTCCTGCTGGGCTTTCTGTATGTACTGCAGAACTTCAATCTCCACCAACTATGTGTGCTGTTATGGAAACATCTCTTTTTCAATAGCTGCTTGTTGGTTTGTATATACTTATAATTCCCTATGAATGACAGCCGCTGACATTTTCCTATGGCGGGACAAGAATGTTTCTGCTGGCGTGCTTGGTTTTGCCACTGTTATTTGGGCGCTTTTTGAGTTGCTTCAATACCACTTGCTCACACTTTTGTGCCATATTCTCATTGTTGCCATAACAGTACTTTTCCTGTGGTCCAATGCATCGGCGTTCATCAACACGTACGTATCTTTTTGTGTTCTTGATTTATTTGTTCGTCTAATATGTACAAGAAGATTGACCTTGAAATGTTATGCACCAGGGCTCCACCTCAAATTCCAGAAGTTGTTCTTCCTAGGGATATTGTCCTGGGTGTTGCATCTGCATTGAGGATTGAAATGAATAGGATCCTTGAGATCCTACGAGATATTGCATCTGGCAAAGACTTGAAGAAATTCCTTGTTGTATGTGCATCTATTTTTATATCTTAAGTTCATAGTTTGACAGTTGCTTCAAGGCTCAAGTTTCTCCCACTAGATCTGCTCTTTGAGTTTCATGTTTCTCCTAGTATACCTTATAACAAGAAGTTTCTCCCAGTATTGATGTAAAATATTTGACATTGTACATGCAGGTCATTGTGGGCTTGTGGGTAGTTTCTATATTGGGGAATTGCTGGAACTTCCTCACCTTATTTTACATAGGTAAGTAATTTCATTCTTATTTTGCTAATTGGACTTCCTTTTTTCAATGCTTACTGGGACTCAACTATTTGTTACTTCTTTTATTCTTATTTGCATCTTCTACTTTTCTCTGCTTACAGCTTTTGTATTACTGCATACTGTTCCTGTGCTTTATGAGAAGTATGAGGACAAGGTTGATGCTTTTGCTGAGAAGGCAGAGGCAGAGATCAAGAAGCATTATGCTGTTTTCAACGACCAGGTTCTTAGCAAAATTCCAAGAGGTCCACTAAGAGACAAAAAGCTTGCATAGAGACTAATAGTGTTTCCACTACGTTCATACGGGAGTTTTCCATATGTTGAGTCCCTGTGTTAGAGCCCTTTAGTTACTGGATTTGCTTTATTACATTTACAATTAAATGAGTATGGCAGTTTTGTGAGGTAGTTTTGACTTCCACATTTAGTTTTGCCTTTTCTTTACCCGTAACACGGTGCAATTGAATTTATAATGTTGTTTATAAACAAGTGAGTCGATTTGACCCAAGAATATTAAGTAAATAAGAACAAAAAGATTATGAAACGAAATTAAAGGAAATACAAGCCAGGCTATGTGCTTGATCTTTCCGATAGCAGAAGTACAAACAATATTGAGAGCAGAAGAAAATGAAAAACTTTATAATTTGGAGAGTAGAATATAGCTTTTTGTGTACAGAGTATTTTGTGTCTGCAATTGATGTTAATTCTCTTATTTATAGCTCTATTCGGGAGACTAGATCCTCAAATCAAGCTCTTCTTGAATGAGAATAAAAGCGTTATTGATGGCTTCATAACGGTTGGTTATAAATACAAATATTCCATGTAACTATCGCTCACTGAATGCTATCCGATATCAATACTTTAAATCTCTGTCCGTCGGCTACTCTGCCTTTGGGCCTCATCCAGCCTGGCCACATGCTGGCAACCAGTATTGACTCCGTGTTGACTCACATCCTTCCCGGCTTCAGCTCCATATGTCATCTCTTTATTCGTCTAACTATCAACAACTAATTTTACCGACACAAATAATCCCCCTACTTTTTGGTGACAATACATTAGTGTCACCGAAAAGTAGAGAACTTTTTCCCTTAGCGAGCAAGTTTCTGAACAGCTTCTGACATTTGAAAGGACGCACGTCTCTCCGCATTTAATGATGTGTCACCTCACGATTTGGCAAATATTTTCGCCGGCTCTAGAGGTTATCATGACCATGTTTTTTGGCGTCTATAACTTCTCCACTTCTCATCATTGTTACTCTTTACTTTCACAACTCCTTCGTCTTCTCTAAATCTTCTTAGAGCCCTTCTACAACATTCAACTCTCACAGTAAAATTTTTCTTCACAAACATGTCTTCATACATTGCCGCCCTTGGAAACTCTACCCTTTTCTTCGGAGGTGGCACAAAGAAAACCAAAACAAAGAAAGTCGAAATTGAGTCGAAACATCCTACCGTGAGTTCCATCATACCACTTAAGCTTAGTACGAAATCCGACCTTCAGGAACAAAATGAATCTATGCAAATCACAAAAGTGACAGAAATTATCATGTTAATAGGTATCCTTCTTCCATCCGTCCTCCTCGCGTTCCTGTCGTGAGGGAGGATTATCACTGGGACAACATCGAAATCCTCACTCCAAGCGAGGTTGAAAGGGTCACCTTCTCCAAACATGGGTTCATGTATGTTTATACATACCCTTTCACTTTGGGTCCTTTCACTTTGAGAGTGGGTGAAGGAGTCGACCCAATAATCTTAGAGTTTTGCCACCGGTACTTATATGCTTGGCACAAGTAGGGCCTTCTGTGTGGCATACGGTGGCTTGCCTCCGCTAGCTGTGTTCTTAGATTGGGGAAATCCTGACTTTCGCACACATGTTGTCACGCCCCAACCTTGGGAGGCGTGGCTGGCATTCGGTGCCGCACTGGCCCTAGCGAACCACTCTGTAACTCATTCATTTTCTTTGTAACTATCATGGGCCAACATGGCCACAACTCGTAATGTACAATTATAGGTGGGCAAATGTTATATTAATGAACCATCGTTCATAAAACATGAGTACATATGGGCCGTCAAGGCCTCTGACATACTGTACATAATAAGCCTCTGTGTCTATAAAGCCTCTACGATTATTTAACATAAAATGGGACAGGGTACCGGCTGACCCATAAGTATGTAATAAAACTCTGACACGATGACTCATAGACTCGGTTGCACTCCGAATGAGGTGGAGTCTTACCGATCCTTCGGTGAATGCCAATCTCGTCTGCCTATAAGGGATCGTCAAACTGATTGTCTATACCTGCGGGCATGAAACACAGCGTCCCCAGGCAAAAAGACGTCAGTACGAATAATGTACTGAGTATGTAAGGCAGAACTGAAACATAACTATTATTCAACATTAATTAGAGACATATAAGAATCAACCTGAATCTCTAAAGTGCCACCATAGATGCATACTTATTATACTTACACATATATATATATATATATATATAATGCTTCTCTTTGAGACTATTATCCATATGTATGATGCATGACTGCCCAACTGATCAGTGGTAACTGCCCGACCGGCCATCGGTGGTAAATGTATGACTGCCCAACCGGTGGTAAATAATGATACATAACTGCCCATCCGGTAGTAACTGCCCGACCGACCGTAGCACGGTGGTAAATGCATGACTGCCCGACCGGCCGTAGCACGGTGGTAAATATGTAACTGCCCAACCGGCCGTAGCGCGATGGTAAATGCATGACTGCCTGACCGGCCGTAGCTCGGTGGTAAATGCATATGCATGAAGATGCATGTATTACTCTATTATGAACATTAAAATCTTTATCAAATACCTCAATATGAAACTAGATACATACTTAGACACGCTTGAATATCGCTTTACGAAACGAATAACATAGACACCCTTAACTGCTAAGAGTGGAACCATTTATGGAATAATATTATGTTTACGCTTCGTTGCTTGGATCATGCCAAAAGAAAGAAGGGATAACCTTAACATACCTGAACCGATTCTCTTAGCAATCTCTCTAACCCACGTCTTTTACGAAGAACACGTAACGCCAATCGAAAGATCATCCCAGCACAGCATTCTTATTTTTGCTGGCTTTACTTATTGTTGCGCCTCTTTTTTCTTGCGAAATCGGGTTTATGACATTTGGTTGGGACAACTCTTTCCTTTTGGGAAAGGGGTTTTGCAATTTTGAAGAGTCGCCACCTAACGATTTTAAGGTGCATTAGGGAACCTATGGGGTTCAACTACAACTACGTTTGATAACCAGAGATAGGGTAAGGGCTTGAAATTATCCCAAGGGGAAGGTGTTAGGCACCCCTCAGGATCCACTAGTGTGGTTCTCGGCCAGATACTTTTGTGAATTTGTGCAATTAACAAGTAAACAAACAAGGCTCAAATAATAGGGGATTTTAAATACACAAGTGTTTGAAAATGATTAAATAAAGCAGGGTTTCGAAAAGAGTTATAATCTAAGCATGCTGATGAATGTAAAGGGGGTCCTAGGTTTGTTTATAATATGGATCACATCAATGCAATACCCGGTAATCACTCCTCAAAAGAGGGGCTACACGTGGTATTAGCGCATCCGTCATCATATCCATATCTACCCTTCCCACCCCGTAAAGGTATTAAAGCTCGGATTGGTCTCGACCTCTATTGCGTGCTATTACCCGTCCCATTCCTATCAGTCCCGGAGGAATTTTAGGACTACTATTCCTACAAGAGGGAGGATTTTAGGCTGACTCTTAGGTTTAAAGGTAAAAAGGCTAAGGCGACATACAAAAACACGTAGGACTGCATTTAAAGGGGAAACATGTAAGCAATTAGAAGGCTCATATAAACCTCCGCAAATAATGCATATAAATAGCACGACTCAAACACAGTTAAAGTCTAAATTTTTTAAGTCCTAAAGCAGGGGATTTGAGTCAGAACCAGATTCATTATATAGCTCAGATAAGAAGTCCGAATCAGGCCTGCCTGTTGGTTGTAGCAAGTGATAATTAACGAAGGCAGTTCCAGTTTTATTCAAGTAGTTACCTAAGGCTTGCCTAGGCGTAATAATGATATCATATGAGCACGATATCTATATTGGTTAGGAATGCAGTAGAGCAGTGATTAATTTTAAGCAGACAACTTGAGATCCTATAGACATGCTTTCTAATGGTATTAAGTCGAGGCAGTGTTTGAGAAAATTATTAAAAAAGCGGCAAATTACTAAATTAATCCAATTCAGAATAATAACATGAACTAGACGGCTTTTCCAACTAAATTATTTTAAATTCTATAGGCATGATTTCTATTATAGCTATTTAGATCCTATAGGCATGGTATCTAGGTGTGTGAAAGCTAACTTGGGACTTATAGGCGTGATTTCTAAAGGAAACGAGTTTGGATACATGCTGTAACGAAAGTTGAGCTTCAATCACTTTACATCCTATAGGCATGATATCTAATTGTAGAGCTGATTTTTTTGATCCTATAGACACGTTATCTATTATTAAAGCCATTTATGTCCTATAGACATGATTTCTAGTTGCATGAAAGTGAAGCATGCAGAATTTATTTTAAACAAAGCACGGATCCTATAGGCATGTTATCTAACAGACCAGACTTGAAGCAAATAGACCCTATAAGCATGTTATCTACCCAATCCACCCACAATGTACAACTACCCACCCTTTTCACTAATCCCCCGATATTGTTTACAAATTATTACGATCCCAATGATTGAATTACAAAAGAAGTGCAGAAATAAGAAATTACAACCAAAAGAAGCCTGATCTTGACTTCCTATCTGAGTTATATAATTAATCACTTCAATGCCAATGTTTCAAAGCCTTTCTCATACCTGAGTGTGTCAAAGTTCCCTAAGGATCTCAGGGGATTCCGGGCAGTGCTCACACCCAGGTTTACATAACCAAATAGAATGAGTGCAGTGTGAAAGGGCCAGCCCTTATGTGTCCAAGATCAGAGGGAACTCAAGGGTCCCAAGGCAAGGCTCACACAAGAGGGGCAGGACCTAGATTCTAAGAGTATAGTGGAAGTGCAGAACAGAGATTTATTAAAACTAGGTTGGGAATAGTAAGTGGTAAAGGGTGTTTTGAAAACAGTTGTAGTAGTGAAACAGAATCAGAAATCATTCAAAGGGGCAAGGGACTATGGGATTCATTGTATAACCCCAGCAGGGGTCTGATTTGGTCATGCACAGCAATAGCTGATGCTGGCATGGACACAAACCATCCAAAGGAACACAAACACATATAGGGGATATCGGGGTTTGGGATTCATAAGGTAGCAAGTGCATAGCAAATGAATGACAGAGTACACATATAGGTAAGCATTAATTTAAAAGGGAAAGGGAACATACTACATCATGCTAATAACATAACTTGACTGCAGAAACATAAGCAGAGGTAGACAAGAATGAGGAATTGAAGCAATATAAAAAAACATGTTGTTGATGAGACTTAAAAAATTAACTAGGACATACCAATAGAGAAACAAAGTGCAGTAAGGAAAAGTAAGCAAGATTTCACAGTCTAGCCTTGGCTTTCAGCCGGCTAGACAAAGCAATAGCACAAGTAGCAGTAAAGAAAGAGAGAGTTTTTAAGTGTAAGTGTGTGCTCTGAACTTAAATTGTTCGTCCCTCTCGTCCGTCCCTCTTTAAAAGAAGAGAGGGTAGGGTATTTATAGTTTTGAAAACAAGTAGAAATTGAGGTAATAAGTAAAGTCCTAACACAAACATGGAAATAATCACAATCAAAATCAATTAACACAAGTGATTCCCTTTAATTAAGGAATCACTGCTTAGCGGATACTAACAGGTTTTAATTAAGGAAAGAAATCAGTTTGGGACAGATTGATTATTACCATATAAGGGGGCAGTAAAAGCATGAAGTAAATAATCAAGTCTAAGTACAAAACATGCTTAGTTTTGGGAAATGATTCAGCAAGGTAAGACACCACAGTAATTAAAGGAGGGGAATCAATTAATTTAAACAAACGAATACAATTAGGGTTCATAAGAAAACCTTTTGTAATCAGTCGCGACACTGAAGGAGTCAGAATCAATCAAGAAAAGGGTCAAGATTCTGCACCTCAACATATAAATAGCAAGGAATGAACAGGCATGCAGAGTCAAACATGTTGACACAAAGAAGCAACACAAACATATAGTACTAGCAGGAATAAGCTAGGATTCAGTAGTAAAAGAGATCTACTCGAAGCACAGTAGTTAACAAAGTCAAGTAGTTACGCTGAATCAAAAGGTAAGAGAGCATAGTAACAGGTAAAGAGAATCAGAAACCAGTAATGGTCTCACAGTAACAATAAGTGAGGAAAACCTTTTAAGAAATCAGGGCTTTAACAATAGTCAAGCTTAAGAGATGATAGGAACTCAGAATCAGATAAGTCAAACAAGGAAAAGAACTTAATCGAACAAGTATACACTCAAACAAACAAGGATAGTTTCAGAACTCGGATAAGACCAAAAGCCCTAGTGTTTTCAACATGCTGAATCAAATAGAAGGAAAGCATAAACAAGTTGTTTGAACATAGTGAAGTCATGAAACAACACCAAAAAATCAGAGAAGCGGTCTTTAAAAAGAAGTTAAGAGAAACCCTAATCGTTGAAAAATGAAGAGTCACTTTGAAAGAAATCGGAGAATCTTTGAAAAACACTTAAGAAGTACATAGTAAGCACAGATCTAAGATAGATCTGAAAGAAAATTGAAGGTCTTAGAGCTGGGGTTTCAGAAAACCCAGAAAAAGTGAGAAAGACTTTGAAAGTTACCGATCTAGCTAGAAAAGTCAAAGATCTGACTTGAACGGCCACGGATGGTCAGAGAAAGACAGGGATGGCTGGAGAAAGGCCATGAATGGATGTTGAGCAAGGGCTGGACCAGATGTGTTTGAGATCTGGCCATGAAATCGCACAAACGGGCCACCATGAGAAGCAGGAGGCCGGTATACACCTCAAACGACCATAGGAGACCATGGATTAGGTGGGGATTGAGGTGGATTAGGGTGGAATGAGGTGGATTAGGATAGGGTTCATATGAGGTTGCAGAGAGAATTGAGAGGGAAAGGATTCAGAGGCGGCGGGTGGTGAGAAATGATTTAGGTTTAGGGGTCGTTCAGGGTTAAAAATGGAAAGGGTGAATGCTGGCCGTTGATCTGAATGATCAACGGCCTGGATTAAAGAGGGTAGGTAGGGATCCGGGTTTGAGTCGGTTTAATTGAAATTGGGTCGGGGTTTAACTAGAATTGGGCTGGGGTAATTAGGGCCTGATTTGGGTTATAATTGAAACCCAATTTGGGCTAAAATTTAAATAGCCACTTTTCTCTTTTAATTTATAAAAATAGTAGATAAATTTCTGAAAACAAATTGAAAGCACTAAAATAATTTATAATATATAATTAACAATTTAAATATAGGATCCCATTTTATAAATATGAGACAAATTTAAACCTAAAAATGGCTAATATTGCAATATGTGCAATTAACTTTAAAAAATACTGAATAAAATTGTAAAAATACACAAAAATTACCTTAGCCATATTTTGGCATAAATATAAAGATCCAATAAATGAATCATCAAAAAAAAATCTTGACATAATTATTGGGATTTTATGGATGAAAAAGAGAAATAAATCAATTTAAAAACCTTTAAAAATTATGAAAAAACAATAAAACATTTGGACATACACATATATGCATATATATGCTACTTTGAAAGTATTTTGCATATTGAAAATATATAGGGAATAATTGGGTGTCAACAACTGCCCCTCTTTACCCGGGAAGGATGAAAGAGTTTTCAGGTAAAGATATGATGCCAATTTTGACCGAGCGAAACAGTTTAGGCCGCACCCTGGCTTCTAAGCTGCCTACATATCCCTAGTTTTACAGGAATCAGGCCATATGTAGTTCAGGATCCATTGGCGGAGTATACCGATGAAGACATTTCAAGAACGGACGCAATATCTAGGGCTGGGTGAGTGGACGATTTACGGGAATGGTTAGGTTCTGATATGGCTGAGGGAACTGGAGCGGGATCGCTCCTGCTGGGATAGCCGTTGCTCGCTGGTTTACCTGCAAATAAGCGATACAAGCATATATTGTGCGTAAATTTAGACATGATGCAAATTCCCGTTGGACCATAAATGTTGTCTTTGGGCGGTTAGGATGACGTCCTTAGACCATGATGTCCTAGGCCATGAAGTGTATAATAAAGGATTCGCAGGCCATGAAACGATGTTCTCGGGCTATGAGGATGGTGCCTCCGAACCATGACGCCTTTGAATAATGATATGCAAAAGATTGAAAGAAATCCTCGGGCCATGACACGGTGTTCTCGGGCTATGAAGATGGTGCCTCCGAACGATGACGCCTTTGGATGGGTCGGCAATATTTCAGCCCATGAAGGATGCAGTAGCATATGGCGATCTTTCAACCGTGCAATGTGGCGATCTTTCAGCTGTGTAATGTGGCGATCTTTCAGCCGTGCAATGTGGCGATCTTTCAGCCGTGCAATGTGGCAATCTTTCAGTCGTGCAATGTGGCGATCTTTCAGCCGTGCAATGTGGCGATCTTTCAGCCCTACAGTGTGGCGATCTTTCAGCCGTGCAATGTGGCGATCTTTCAGCCGTGCAATGTAGGTGGAGACATCGTTTAATCTCGGAAGGCAGAATGGTAGCCTTATACAATGCAAATATAGATAGAGGTAGAGCTTAACCTCGGAAGGCAGAATGGTAGCCATATGCAAGTTGGAAGGCATAACGGTAGCCTTATGCAGGTTGGAAGGCAGAATGGTAAGCCTTATTGTCACGCCCCAAAATTCGAGGAGTGCGACCGGCGCTCAACCGAGTAAACCCGACTGAGCAAGCCTGTTAGGTTTCATTCTACCCAACCAACCTCATGATTAAATAGGAGATGGACTCCATTAATCATATTTAGTAAGTATTTCATTAACAACTTAAATCATAATTATCAAAATATTACAAGTTTTATAAATCTTTGCCCAACATCAATGTTTCTACATTATTTCCAATACCCGACACTACCCATAACCTGTCTACGGGGCCTCTAACATAACTCAAGAGTAATGTAAAATGGAAATGCCGGTAACAAGGCTCCGGCTATACCTCAAATATAACGTACAAGACAAATAGATGAAACAGATCCCCGAAATGAAGTGGGGCTCACCAAGTCAGCTGAAAGGATGATGCGGCACTAGCTGCGACCAACACTGCCTGCTATAGGAACACCTACATCCATTTAAAGACGTAGCGCCCCGGCAAAAGGGGCGTTAGTGCTATCGAATAGCACTAGTATGTATAACTAAATACCATCTAGTTAGAAAGAACTATCAAACAAGAATAAAGAAATCATAAAGGTCAATCAAAAGCTTTAACAATCACCACATCATCAAATAAACGAACCATATACTCCTTCACATAATTTCCATAACATAGTTTGGGGCACTTGATATTGTTCATCATCATTCATAATACCACCGCTTTCTTGGGCGGAGTCCGATCACGACCCGATCGGCTAGGTTGCCTCATTTGAGACATGTACCTCAATCACAATCTCATTCTCAATTTCCGAAATTCAATATCGGCACAATACCACCATGTGTGCAGCATGGTGTCCGACCACGGCCCGATCGGCTAGGCCGCCTTACCTAGGCGTTGTTCCTCTCTCATTAATCATCCCATTTCAATCTTTATTTCACATATATCAACTCATAGGCACTTGGGCCTCAATTATCACATCATACTTGGCACTTGGCCACATTTCATAACTCAATCTCTTCTTTCCCACATTTCATATCATTTCCACATATTTCGCACCAATATCAATCTCAACAACAAGCTACTCAATTCAAGATGTCAAGTACATATGAGAAATTCAAGTTATAAGCATAGAGAGGAATCCTCATGATTCAGCACATTAATCACAATTTAAACTTGACTTGAAATCTAGGCCATTTAGTATATACTTCACATTCTTTAATCTCAATTTATTGTTTAAGCATTTCAATACATGATTCATATTCCTTGCACCTTTTCAAGTTATCAAAAATAGCACATTGATCACATTGGAATGCATCTTTCACAAATATAGGGTCACAACACCAATTCATGTAAAGTATCAATCAAAGCAAGAATCCAAAGTTCAGTCTTACCACATTTACACAAGCATCGATAGAGCTCAATTTCTAAAAGATGGGGTTTTAGCCATACATACCTTGATTAAGCTTTCCTTAAGTTACTACGACGTTTCGGAAATTCTAGCAATCCCAATCTACTTGAGACATAACAAAATTAACACAAATTAGGAAGGTATTCGTGGTTTCAGCTCATTTGAGCATTTTATCAAACACTAGTTGAGCATCTTGATTTTAAATCTCTTTTACAAGATTTCCTTCATTCCCCAACCCAATCTTTACTTATTTATATTCATCAATCTCCCCACAAACCTAATTTGTACATGCATGCATATATAGTACTATTACCCCAAGAATCATACCTCAATAACTCATCTCACAATCTCTACAATACCAACACAGCCTAGGTTAGGCACCTATGGCTTCCAACCCCCATCCCATGAGTTACAATACTTAATCCATACTCATATTTCCATAATAACTCCATATATGTAAGTCTAAGGTGTAGGATTACCTTTTATAGAAATCTTGAAAGACAACTTTGGGGTGTTCTTGAGATTTTGAAGAAATCCTATGAAATCTAATCAAAATCATGTTGTAACTAGTGATTGAGAAGTGAAATCACCATGAAAACACACTTAAAAACTCACCTTAGATGTACAATTAGATGCCTTGGTCGAGTTGGGGGTGTAGAGGAAGCCCTAAGCTTGAGAAAGGACTCAAATTCTCTTATTTCCGGTCTTTAGGGGTATTTAAAAGCCTTCCACTAGCGCGTTTGCGCATTTGTTCGAGCTATGTTCGCGCCAGGGAGGCGAGAATCTACTCAAATGCGCGCTTCTAGCGCGTGTTCGCGCTGTGACGACCTTCCCAGTAAAATGGTCATAACTTTCTGTATACACCTCCAAATGATGAACGGTTTGTTGCGTTGGAAACTAGACTCACAGAGCTTTAATTTGATAGGTTGTTCATCACACGACTCTTTATATAACTGGAGATATGATCGTTCAAAGTGAGGTATTGTGCGCACTCATTTACAGATTTCGTCTAATGTGAAATTTTCCAACTTGGCTTAGACTTAGGCCTCTTCTTAGACCCCAATTCACCTCTAATATGACTTATATGCTTATTAACATATCCAATTGATACCCATTATATCATGCATCCTCATTTGCACACAAAATAAAATAATTAGCCTACCCTGGCCCGACGAAATCTCAAATTACTTGGAAAATGTTTTCGGGGCCTTACATGCACACAAGTCTAAAAACATCATAAGGACTTACTCGTGCGATTAAATCATTAAAATAACATCAAAAACTATGAATTTAACCTCAAAACTCATGATTTTCTAACTTTTGAATCGGACGTCCAAATCACGTCAAATCAATTCCGATTCTCACCAAATTTCACAGATAGGACTTAAATATTATAACAAACTTATACCAGGCTCCGGAACCAAAATACCGACCCAATACCAACGAGTTCAAACATTAATTTATTTATTTATTTTCTTTAAAAACCAGCACAATAATTTTCTTCAAAAATTGTTTTTTAAGGCTAGGGACCTCAGAATTACTACATTTTCATATTTTCACATAAAAGCTTTCCGGTTTCACGCCCGGACTGCGCACGGAAGTCAATACACATAATATGAAGCTGCTCATGACCTAAAACTGCCGAACCGGACACAATTGCTCAAAACGATCAGTTGGGGTGTTACACTTTTCTAAATATTGTTGCATCCTTGCTTCCCTGGCTGTATAAGTCCCCAGCATTTGATTAACCACGAGTTGTGAATCGCTTTTGATTATAATATGATTTATGCCAAGTTCTCGTGCCAATTCTAAACCTGCAATCACAGCCTCATACTCTGCCTCATTGTTAGTTATAGAATGACATTTAATAGCTTGCCCTATGGTTTCTCCCGTAGGTGGTACCAAAATAACCCCTAAACTTGCTCATTTTATATTAGATGAACCATCGGTGAACAAAGTCCAAGTTCCTGGATTAGCTCCATTAAGCACCTGTAATTCTTTTTGTGCTTCTAACTGCATCCCCTGACTAAAATCAGCCAAGAAATCAGCTAACACTTGTGATTTTATAGTAGTTCTAGGTTGGTATGTGATTTCATATTCACTTAACTCTATAGCCCATTTGGCCAACCTACCTAATAACTCATGCTTATGTAATATATTACATAAAATGTAGGTAGTTACTACAGCAATTGGATGACACTAAAAGTAAGGTCTTAATTTCCTAGATGCCATGATTAGTGCAAGTGCAAGCTTTTCTAATTGAGGATATCGCGTTTCCGCGTCTAACAGAGATTTACTAACATAATAGATAGGGGATTGTTTACATTGTTCTTCTTGAACCAAAACAGCACTTACCGCTACTTCCGAAACAGCATGGTAAATGAGCAGTCTTTCCCCAACCTTTGGTTTTGCTAGAAAAGGTGGATTTGATAAGTATGCATTCAAATCCCTGAGTGCTTGTTGACATTCCTCATTCCATTCGAAATGATCTTGCTTTTTAAGGGCTGAGAAGAATCTAAAACATTTCTCTGATGGTTTAGAAATAAATCTTCCCAAGTCTGCAATCCTCCCTATTAATCTTTGAACTTCTTTCTTGCTCGAAAGTATATCATGATTTCCTCAATGGCCTTAATCTGTGCAGGATTCACCTCAATACCACAGTTAGAAACAAGAAAACCCAAGAATTTACCTGACGCAACACCAAATGCACATTTTTCGGGGTTTAACTTCATATTAAATTTTCGCAAAATCTTAAATGTTTCAGACAGATGCGATATATGATCTTTTGAATACTGAGTTTTAACAAGCATGTCATCTATGTATACCTCCATAGTCTTACCTAAATGTTCTTGGAACATTTTGTTAACTAACCTCTGATACGTTGCGCCTGCATTCTTCAGACCAAAAGGCATTACTTTATAACAGTAAGCCCCCCTGTCTGTTATGAAGGAAGTTTTTTCTTCATCTTCTGGATCCATTTTAATCTGATTATACCCTGAATATGCATCTAAAAAAACTTAATAGTTCATGACCTGCAGTTGCATCAATCAATTGATCTATGTGTGGCAGTGGAAAAGAATCTTTAGGGCAGGCTTTATTAAGATCTATGTAATCTACGCAAACCCGCAACTTACCGTTCTTCTTTGGAACTACAATAGTGTTGGCTAACCAGTTAGGATACTTTACCTCACGAATAGAGCCAATTTTCAGCAATTTTTGGACTTCTTCTTGAATCACCTGATTCTTGAAAGTTCCTTGCCTTCTTTTCTTTTGCTTGACTGGAGAATATGAGGGATCTTCATTTAGTTTATGAGTCATCACCTCCGGTGGTATCCCTGTCATGTCAGTATGGGACCAAGCAAAACAGTCTGCGTTAGCTTTTAAAAATTCAATTAACTTACCCTTCACCTCCGGACTAAGATTGGCTCCTATATACACTTTTCTCTCCGGCCAGTGTATAAACAAAACCACAGCCTCCAGCTCTTCTATCGTCGTTTTGATGTTTTCATTTTCCTCTGGTCCTTGAATGGAATCGGGCCTTGAATCTACATCTGTTTGTTCTTGTTCAGTTGAGGTTGACGCTATATTATCCCCAACTGACTTCTGTAATTGCTATTTTTCTTTACCCTTCGTACTTGAATCTGCCATGGAGTTGATGTTCCTAGATGTCTGTTGATCTCCCCTGATTTGACATATTCCCCATGGCGCTGGAAATTTAATGACTTGATGCAAGGTTGAAGGAACAGCGTCCATTTCGTGGATCCATGGTCTTCCAAGAATCATATTATAAGCNTTTGGCCGGATTCAGTTTCAAGTTGTACCTTCTCAGTCTGTTGAAGAACTTTCTTAAATCTTCCATGTGGTTAGTGGCTTTCTTGGATTTGATGATGACGTCGTCTACATACACCTCGATCTCTTTGTGTATCATGTCACGGAAAATAGTAGTCATAGCCCTCATGTAGGTGGCCCCAGCATTCTTCAATCCAAACGGCATCATCTTGTAACAATACATTCCCCATGGCGTAATGAAAGCCGTTTTCTCCACGTCTTTTTCGTCCATCCATATCTGATGGTACCCAGCAAAACAATCGACGAATGACTGTAGCTCGTGCTTGGCGCAGTTGTCGATCAGGATGTGTATATTCGGCAATGGGAAGTCGTCTTTCGGACTGGCCCGGTTGAGGTCCCGGTAGTCGACACAGACTCTGACCTTCCCGTCCTTCTTTGGCACTGGCACAATGTTGGCTAACCATGTCGGGTACTCCACTACCCTGAGGACCTTGGCTTTGACTTGCTGGTGACTTCTTCCTTGATTTTCAAACTCATGTCTGGCTTGAACTTTCTGAGCTTCTGCTTTACCGGCGGACACGTCGGATCTGTTGGCAGTTTGTGTGCTACAATAGATGTACTGAGACCGGTCATATCATCATATGACCAGGCAAATATGTCCTCATATTCTTTTAAGAATTCCGTGTACTCTTCCTTTTCTGACGGTGACAGGTGAACACTGATGCACGTTTCCTTGACATTCTCTGCGTCCCCCAGATTGACGACCTCGGTTTCGTCCAGGTTAGACTTAGGTCTATTCTCGAAGTCTTCGACCTCTTTAATGACTTCTTCTGGTATCTCATCCTCTTCTGAGTCTATATCTGTTTGTTGCGTTATCTCGTCGCATGTCACATTCGTCGGTTCATCAAGATAAGTAATAGTAATGCTGTGTAAAGTAAAGTAAATGGCAGAGAAAAAAAATAAGAGCGAGACATATATAAGAAACTGAAATGCTTTGATAAATTCCAAAATTGTTTTAAACATCGGAGCTTTTTTTTTTCAAAATTTAAAAGATAATACTGAAGGGAAATCAACTAGCGAAAAGTAAAGGATAATGCATAATGCTTTGTTCAGCCTTGCTACCCCGAAGCTCTCCGGGCCTTGGTGGTTCTGATGGACCAATTGTTGAGGCGCTCCCCTCGGCTCACGGCTTGTATGGAAGGGCCTTCCTCCCCTTCCTCCTCGAGAATGACGTGACGGTCCATATCGTCATCTTCCAAAAATAGGTTCTTCATTGCTGCCAATGTTTCATCTTCTTCTGACCCATACATGATGTCGGCTGGCTGGAAAGTTTGTTCTAGGTGGGGTATCGGGTGCTCCAGCGGATAGTAAGGGCCGCGCCATGGTGGCGACCAGTTCTGGAATTCTTCCCAAGTATATCCATACCCTAACCCGAAAGTGGTGCCATGCTTCTTCAGTTTGATAGGCTTAGTGATTCCCTGGAGGTTTTTGCCGAGCCCTTTGCCAGGTTCATACCCGCTCCAATTCAGTATACTCTCTATCTTGTTATCCCACCACTTATCTTTGTCCACGGCGTTGACTCGCTCAATCTGGTGGTAGATTTTCTAGTTTCCTTCTTCCTTCAACCGCTGGGATGGTTTGGCGACTGTATATGGGGTTACTCCCGTCACCATGAATAATCACCTCTTGGTGATTCCACTCGAACTTCACTGCCTGGTGCAGGGTTGAGGCTACGGCTCCAGCGGCGTGGATCCAAGGTCGTCCTAGTAGTAAGTTGTATGATGCTGGGATGCCTATTACTTGAAAATCGACATCGAACGAAGTTGGCCCCATTTGCAGACATAAACTGATCTCCCCAATAGTGGACCTTTGGGAACCATCAAAAGCTTTGACGTTGATATCCCTATCTTTCATTTCATGTAGACTTTTCCCCAATGTTTTGAGGGTCACCAATGGACAAATGTTGAGGCTGGACCCTCCGTCAATCAAAGTCCTGGTGATGAAATAGTCTTTGCATTGCACAGTGATGTGCAATGCTTTGTTGTGGCCTAAACCTTCAGGGGGCAACTTATCCTCGTGGAAAGTGATCTTATGACTCTCCAATATATGCCCGACCATGTTTGCCATCTCTCCTCCAGTTATATTGCTGGGTACGTATGCCTCGCTTAGTATCTTCATCAGGGCGTTCTTGTGTGTCTCGGAGCTTTGTAGTAGAGCTAGAATGGAGATCTGTGTTGGTGTTTTATTTAATTGATCGACAACTGAGTATTCTTTTGCCTGTATCTTCCGCCAGAGATCATCGGGCCCAGTTTTAATAAGCCGTCCAGAGTCCTGCTTATTTGATTCAACTAAGTGCTTCGGAGTATAAATTCTGCTGGTTCTGGTCATACCCTGTGCTGCAATTGCTTCTCCGGACCTAGTCTTTCCCTTCCTTCTTTCCTCGGCGGTGTAATCCCAGGGAATGGCCTGTGTATGGAATGGCGTTATGGCTGACATTGCTACAGGAATGGGCACCCTTGTTTTTGAGGGTAATACAACAACTTCAAATGGTACTTTCGGAGACCCAAACTTCACCTCAATTGGCTCTACGGCTTTTGTGGATGATGGTGTTTCAAACTTGAGAGGCACGACATGTTTACTTCAGCATCCCCAGAGGGCTGGATCTGGACTACGATTGGATTTAGTGTGACTGTTGGTTTCTTGGGCTCATCACCTTCGGCAATTGATCCAATTGACCCTTTGGGGTCCCAATCATCTTCTACTTCGATCATATTCACACCACCACCCTTATGATCAGGCAAGGGATTGTTGCGAACGTTAGGAGCAGGTTCCTTTGCCACGATGATTTTGTTGTCAATTAGAGCTTGGATTTTGTCTTTCAGAGATCGGCACTCATCAATGGTATGCCCTTTCATGCCGGAATGGTATGCATAGGTTTTGTTTGGATTGACCCATTGGGAAGGATTTTCTGGAGTTATGGTGGGGATTGGGGTGACGTAACCGGCTGCTTTGAGTCTTTCATATAGCTGGTCGATTGGCTCGGCGATGGCGGTGTATTGTTTGGGAGGTCTATGGTCGAAGTTAGGGCGTGGCCTGGGGAAGTTTTGGCGGGCGGGAGGTGATTGGTAGTGAGGGTTATAGGCTTGGTAGACGGGTGCGGGTTGGGAATATCTTGGTGAGGTTGGTTGATATGTGGGGGAGGGGGATGATTGGTAAGCAGGAATTTGGTAAGAGGGCGGAGGTGCTTGGTAGTTGGGGATAGGCTGGTATGTGAGAGGGGGTACCGGGTAGGCTTGGTATTTTACTGGGGACTTGGTTCTCTGTGCAACCATCACGGCACTCACGTCCTTTTTCTTGGACGCGCCACCAGATTGTAGGGCTTTGTTGGTAGCCTGCAGTGCTTCAAAATTAGTGACCATACCGCTCTTAATGCCTTCCTCAATCCTTTCTCCTAGCTTGATGATATCGGAGAATTTCTGGCCCTCTATCAACATTAACCTCTCATAATACTGCGGATCTTGAGCCGGCCTGACCTTAGCAGCCTCGGATCTCCATCGAGTAGCATACTCGCGGAATGTCTTAGTGGGTTTCTTTTTCAGATTCTGGATGTAGAAGATATCTGGTGCATTTTTTGTATTGAACCTGAACCTGTCCATGAAATCGGACGCTATTCCAACCCAGCTCGTCCACTTCTTGGGATCTTGGCTAATGTACCAAGATAGCGCATTGCCTTTCAAACTTCTCATGAAGAGTTTCATGCGAATCTTTTCATCTCTTCCTATGCCGACCAGCTTATCACAGTATGTCCTCAGATGGACTCTGGGATCCCCCGAGCCGTCAAACATTTCGAACTTGGGAGGTTTGTACCCCTCAGGAAGTTCGACGTCTGGCTGAATGCAAATATCCTCATAATTCAGCCCTTCAATGCCTTTGTTTCCTTCAACGCCCTGGACTCGGCTAGTCAATTTCTCGAGCTCGCCTGCCAGGTTTTTGATGAGAGAATTTTGTCATCAGACTCCGGTGTGTTTGTAATGGGTTGAGTGTATTGTGGTAGGGTTTCCACATAGATGAGAGCGTGGTGGGGATAATCATTCGATGGTTCAGGGATGAGGAGTGGAGTGTTGTTGTGGCATGTGTTGCAATTTTGAAGAGTAGTGGGTTGTTTCGGCGGCTTCGGGATGTTCTGTGGAGGCATGGGGTGTTGAAAGTTGATGTCGGGAGTAGTGGGGGAGAAGGACAGACTCGCCAAGTTTCGAACTTGGTCTAGTTCTTCTTGAAATTTCAGTAACTTCTGTTCGAGCTGAGCGGCACTTTCTTTGGATACCTGAATACCCTGAGGAACCTCTATCCTTTCAACCGAATTCTCCTTTCTGGCGTTGTTCAAATCTTCCATTTTTGCTTTGCCCCTGTTTTTGATAGAACTCGGAGGAGGAGGAGGTGGAGGGCCCTTAGATCTTGTGGAGTAGGATGACGATGCCAGAATGCACGAACTAACCTTTTAGGGAGGGGAATAAAATAAAAGTAAAAACAACTAAAAGGTAACAAGTTAGTACGGATTTTGAGAAAAATATTGCAATATTTAAACACATAGTGCAAGAATATAAATCGTGTCCTAAATTGGGTGCCTCGTTGTGCCTGAGGTAGGCCTAGCGACAAGTTGATTTGGAGAACTTATAATGCTAAATGCCTCATTTATTGATAAAAATAAGACGAATCCCCAAAATGACACTAAAATTGCAGAAAGTAAAATGTCACTAATGGCCATTGGCCTTATTACATTTTAAAGCAAAAGAAAAGACTCCTAACTACTTGGTCCCAGAAGGACCTTCCGCAGGTTGAATACTCTCGTTGATCAAATCCTCCAGCTCGCGTAGGTTCACTAGTAAAAATGCCTTTGCCAGGCGTCCTCCTTCGTTTCCCTCAGCGTTCTGGCAATCAGTGACTCTTTTCCTCACATTTCCAACTCCAGTAGACTGTATTCCAGATATTCCATCTTCTCACTAGCCTTGGTGACCCTCTCTTTCCATTCATTGATTTGGTCACTTGATGGGAGATTCCTCCACCAGGTCAGCAAGAGTGAGGGTATACTGACCATACCGAAGTCGGGGACCTTGTTCTCCATTTTTTGCAAAACAAAAGGGTTAAGACCATACCCCCCCCCACCGGACTCGACTATGTAAACCAATAATTAGCATAATGGCATTTATTTCTCCAAATAAATGCACAGAACAATGGTGTTGTCCGTTTGGGTTCCAGGGGAACCCAGTGGAATTTGGACAAGGCTATCTTAAAGAGTCATTATGTGGACAACATAACTGACTCGACTAGATTTGACAGTGATGCATGAACAATTAAATAGAATAAGGTTTCTATGAGGTGCTAGAACGGTACCCTTGAGCGGATAACTCAAGAGGGAAAGGCACGGAACCGTCGACTGCATCGCTGATCGACTAGTTTTACCGCAAATATGCCTTTGCCAAATTTAGGGGGTAATAATATCGGAAGAGCGCAACAACTCATCAAGCGTTGCTATGGTATTTGTTTGGCACGAGTGGAATATGATATTGAAGATGCAATTACAAGAATGAAACAAATTGTCACGTATTTTCACGTTCATAATGATTACAATTAATTGCTCAGAAATTACAACGGTATTGAAGGAAAGCAGTAAATGAAAGCGTTAAAGAAAAAGAAACAAAAGACAAGTTAGTTTCGAATAAAGGTATTAAACAAAGCAATAAAGAAAACAGTAAAGTCACATATAACATGAAGTGGTAAAAGCCTAAAGAATCCCCAGCAGAGTCGACATGCTGTCGATGCCCCCTTTTTCTAAAAGCGAAATCGGGTTTACGACATTTGGGAAGACAACTCTATTCCCGTTTGGGAATTGGGTTTTGGAATTGAAGAGTTGCCACCTAATGATTAAGTGCATTAGGACACTAAGGGTTTTGAATTGGAAAACCAGAGTTCGGGTAAGGGCTAGAAATTATCTCGAGGGGAAGGTGTTAGGCACCCCTCAAGATCCACTAGTATGGTTCCGGGCCATGCTATGTTGTGACTTTACAAATAATCAATCAAGGCTCAAATAAGGACTTACAATTAAATTGAAACTTGTGAAAGTAAATAGAAAGAGAGCAGAGATTTGAAAGGTCTAAACAATTCTAAAGAGAGCAAACAAAAACAAACAAAGGAAAAGAGATCCTAGGTTTATGATTAATATGGATCACTTCAATGCAATACCCAGCAATCACTCCTCAAAGAGGGGTCGCACGTGATATTAGCGCATCGGTCATCATCTCCATATTCTACCCTTCCCACCCCGTAAAGGTTATTTAAACGTGTGGATTGGTCACGAATGCTTATTGCGTGCTATTACCCGTCCCGTCCTATAGGTCCTAGAGGGTATTTAGGACCACTATTCCTACAAGGTAAGGACTAGGCTGAACCCTTAGGTTTAAAGGACAAAATGCTAGGCGACATACATAACAAGTAGGACTGCACATAAAGGAACCATACAAAGGCAAATAAGAGGCTCACAGATCCCTCACAAGTAAACATGTAATTAGCACGTCTCAAGCACATTTAAGGTCTTAAAAGAACGCGAGTTTAAAGATCACTTTTAGCAGAAGGTTTAATCACAACTGAGTGATCCGAAGAGCGTTTGACATGCAGAAACACAACTAAGAAAACAGTTGAGTAAGTAAAGGTGAGGGAACTGTTAAAACATCGTTTGAAAAAAAAGGTAGAGATTTGAAAATACAATAGTTTGAGTAAACAAGTATCAAAATAACGTGATCCTGGGTGGAAAGGTACCAGTAATTTAAAAGCTTAATAGAGCACGAATCAGGGAATTAGTGAGAGCCTATAAATACGAAACTGGTTTCCAGATAAAGGGATTTTCAGTAAAAGAGTGGACTTTCGGAGAGACGGATAAAAGAGTTGGGAAAGTTAAAAGGTTGAGTAGTTTGAAACTAGTAAAACAAAATCAATCATCTTTATTATTATTGGGCCTAAAGCTTGCCTAGGCGATGTATGTATTGCCTTCTTGTCTTAAAAAATGTGGTGAACATGCGTATTGATTCCAATTTTAAAGAGAAGACGCAGTCAAACAAACTTGTGTTGTTAAATTAAATAGCTGGTGAGTCGTTCAGCAATTGCAACCCTAAATAACATGATATCTAATGCACATAAAGCTCCTAAAGCATGGTCTCTAAATGCAGTAGTAGTTTTTAACAGTTGTTCATTAATTACTATCTGACTACAAAGTGAGTATAACAATCTGAAAGTAAAGAGCCTAAAACAAGATATCTAGGTGTAAGATGCATGTCCTACGCATGGCTTCTATTGCACAAATTGGTAAGTAAAGCCCTATAGACATGTTCTCTACCCATTAATTAAACTAAGCATGCATAATCCCTCCCAATTTCACTATAACCCCAATCAGTTGTTTACAAATTATTACAAACCATGATAGCTGAATTACATAATGAAAGATAAAATAAGAGACTACTCTATAGGGAGCCTTCAGTCAGGCCCGATCTTCCAACCTCACTTCTTTCGAGTTTCACAGCCTTGACCATGGTTTGGGTGCGGCAAAGCTCCCTAAGGGCCCAATGGGGGTCCTTGGCGAATACCAACACCCAAACATTACCAAAATGTTGAACAAGTGCAGTGTGGAATTACCAGCCTTGTGCATCAAAGCTCAATGGGTACTCAAAGGTGCCCAAGGCAATGCTTACACGAAGGGGGGTAGAACCTAAACTCTAGGAGTAGCGAG
>NW_017672708.1:0-50214 GCF_001879085.1 Nicotiana attenuata | reverse complement strand
GCGCCACATACAAAGGACATTGTCTGATTGAGAGTGTGTTTACAAAGAGTTGGTCGAGAACATTATTCATAATCTGACAATTGATTTTGAGACTTAATAAAAAGGATAATACGCATGGTACTTGTATTGTTTGGATTAAGCATGCTCTGGCGTTTTGACAATTGGCAATTCCCCATAATATAAAACTCTAAGCAGCAGGATGTTAATGCACAGAAGAGTGCTAAAAATGATCTATAACTATGGCCAATGCAGTAATGATGATTTATTAAATAAGTAAGATTAAGTAGCCTACAATAATCAATGCTGAGATAAGAACCTAAACATGATTTCTTAAAACAGATTTCTAAACATATGAAATGCATGTCCTATGTAGGTTATCTATTGCGCATAGGTAAATAAAAACTATAAAACAGTTTTCTAACCCATAGAAATAACATGCACTCCCCTCCCCCATATTCATATTCTGCCCCCAATCTTCATTTACAATTTATTACACATTAACCATTAGTTTCCACTGTGAATTATTTACTTTTAGTTAAATTAGACATACTAAAATTAGTAACAAAAAATTAGAAGTTGACTCAATTACATTCGCATTTATAACATTGAGGGACCTAGGTCAGTCACGAGTGAATTTTGGTATTTTCCCTTATTTCTTTAAGTTAAAACAAGCAATAAATCGCTTCACATTTTAAACAAGTATCAAAAGCCCAATAATTGTCCCAAAAATTATCCATATATTGTGGCACCTTTAAATCAAGTAGCTTGGCAGTTTGTGTCTAATAATTTCAGTCTCTATAATGCCCCAATGATATATATGAGAGCTAGTATGAGATTTGCCATATCTTCATATGTTATCACGGGCATGCTCGTTGGTATTTTTAAAGCTAAGTGCATATAGTGCAATTAATAGCCTAAGTTTACACTGTATGAGTACCACATGTATATCAATAAACACTATCAGTATCAGACGTATTTTTATGATAAGAGTTGGATAATCGACTCTATTAATTAGTCCCAGTACAGCTTCTCTACTATGTGTGTGTTATACAAGAAATGTTTTTCAACACGGTATATCTTTATAAAAAAAAAACAAGAGGGAAAATTGGGCTATTTAACAAACAGTCCCTCTTATTATCTTCAATCCTAGCCAAAGAATGGTTCAACCCACACAACCCAGTGCTCCAATAACCTCGTCACGAGAGTGGTTTAATCTTAACAGTAAACTCACTATACGCGATAAAGTGAAAAGTGGCAACAATGTAAGAGAGCCTTTTGAAAAAATGTTTTCGAAACGCAACAGACAAATATATAAACCCAAGCCCAACCCCGATTAATCTGAGCCGTTTGATCAACATAAGGATCAACCGGCACAGATAACCTTCCTTAATTAAAATTCTAACTACCCCCCCCCCCACCCTCATTCTTCAACTTGTCTCGTCATTCTTTCATCTAAAGGAAACTTTCCCCTTAATACTCTTGCCTACAAAAACTAATCAGAAAGGATCCGTTCTCTGTCTCTTATAAGGAATCCATTTTAACTTGCGCTCTCTTTCTTTTTGACATCAAAGAGAATACGACGGATAATAGTTCCAACAAATCATTCCATAATATTCCGACAGCCAGCAGCCTCAAAAAATAACCGTATTTCACTCACACACAAGCCGACAGAACACACATACGGATATACTCACCACCTTCCCAGACCAAAAGGTCGCAGAAACATCATCGATGGTTTATCCAGGTCAGCTAGTATCAAAGTGGGGTTGTTCAAGCTCGTAAGGCGATCAACGGTACGGGGACCAAAAACGCCATCTATAAACCCCACATCGCACAATCTATTGGTTTCCTTGGGTTTACTATGCTTAGACGTCAACGATCTCTCGAGGAATATATAGTCACAATCATTTGGCGTAGTTGAGGTCTGTGAACCATTGTTGTTGAGGCTACGAAACAAGCAAAAAGATATGAAAACAACCACATAGAGGGTGATAGGGATTGGGATAGTATGCAAGTCAATGCTTGGAAAACACACATAAGGGGATATAGTAATCCAAAGGGAAGGGAAGACATAATAACATGCTAGTAAATACATTTAATTACAGATTTCGCAGAGAACCACAAATAAAGCAGGCTAGCAGATGTAAGAATTGAAATGTTGTTGGAGCTTTTGATGAAACTAGGACATACCAGTAAGAGAGCAAGAGCGGGATGTAAAGACAAAGTGATTACGCAATATTAGCCTGGCTTACAGCCGGCTAAATATAGGCAAAGAGCAGAGACAGCAATAAGAGCAAAAGAGAAGAAGAGAAAGAGCAACAGAGAATGTAGAAATGAGAGTATTCAGTGATGTGTGTCCTCTTGTTTTGCTAGTGAAAGAGTAGAAGTATTTATAAGTTCTGGAAACCGAGTAGAAAAATAAGTAAGAAGTAAAGTGTATTGTAATATATAGCAAGTAAATACAATTAGAACTCAAATCAATGTAAGTACCATTACGTTGAAGGTTCTTCTTTCTGTATCCTTTCTCTGAGTTCTTTGGGAAACACTAATGGTTCCCTTCTGGTTACCTATCTCGGAGGATTCTCTAAGTTTTTATCAATTTAAGGCACTAGTAACAGGATGCTATGACAATAACCACGCAGAAGAGACTAATTGAACCGAGATATTCTAAATTCGTCAATAGATTATTTATGACAAGGGTATTGCTAACCGTTTTTAAAAAGAACTTTATCTTATATTAGTTCGCCGTCTGAACGGGGATGCACCTTTTTAGGCACACTCTTTAACAAGTACAGTTTCTGAAACCTTCCTCAAAATCGTTTGTCATTATTCGACTTTAACGTATAAATGAAAGGAAACCAGTTAATCAACAATGTGACTAACCCCTTGGATATTTAACCATTGGTTGAAGCGCGACATAGTTGCCCAAGTGAATACATATATAGCGTGCATGCATTGTGGTCGTAAGTATATGCTGAATTTTTTGATTGAAAAAATCCAGTAAGAATCCCACAATAAGTAATGCGCAGGCTGGATAAACAATCTGATACAGTGATTTAAGGCAGATGTCCAACAAGTAAATCTCTGTTTTTCCCATTGAGGGTTTATTGGCTCTGAAAATTATACAAGAAATCTTAGTGAACTCGAGCTGTTAATGTTTCAAGATTAGTAGTATCATGTCTAAACAGTCTTAAAAGGAAAAAATACACCTAACATCCTAAGTTGGAAAATCATGATTCCTATAAGGGCATATTCAATACATGGTTATGAAGAAAGCGCTACAACATAACACAATATATATTCTAAGACTTAATAAGAACCGTATAGTCACAATCTCGATAAAGCTTTTGCCAACGTTGAATTCAAAGTGGCAAATCTATTTTTTCCTTGTTTCCCAAACTATGATCTTCTTGGAATTTAAAGGGATAACCACCATTAAGACCCGAAATCAGAAAACCCTAGTATATAACATTAGGAGTCATGTGAGTCAGTGGATCGAGATGAACCCAAAAGACAAACACAAGGGTAAAGATTAGTGAAACATGAACGCAAATGCAAGACACAGGAAAAAAGAGGCAGGGCTTTCAGGGTTCTAAGTCTAAAAATTAGTGCGTTTCACACAGATACTAGTACGATCAATAGGGTAGACATATACATCAAAGGAGACGAGAGCCATATAAGCCCTAATGGGAAAAACAGAGTAGAGAATCACTAGATTCAAGCCATTCGTGAAATCAAACACATATACTGACCCAATCACAAGGAAAGGACTTCAATCAATGGTAAATATGAAGAAAATCAGGAGATGGGTTTTAAAAATCGATAAGAAAACATTTTGAGAAAGGGTTTCAGAACCTAGTTAAAAATGAATGGTCCGTCAGAAATAGAAGTTTTTTAAAGGAAACATCCATAATAAACTGTAATATGCGTAGATCTTTTACTGTAATCTATAAATAATCGGAGGTTCCAACATTAGGGTTTCAAGAAAACCTCGAGAGAGATAAGAAGAACCTCAAACTTACTGGTTCGATGCCTCAAGGGGGGTTGGTGGGGGCGTGGGTCCACAGGCCTCACTCGAAATCAATACTTCGAGGCCTGAGAGCAAACCGGAACACCATAGGTGTGAGTAGACGGTTGCCCGCCCTTTCGAGGCCTTACGGATGACAATTTACCAGCATGAGATGAACCATACGAAGCAGAGGGTGAAGGAATCCATGGTCTTCGGGTGGGAGAAAGGTCGTCGGAAAATAAAGGGATTCGTCGAGAATGGGGAGAGACAGAAGTCTCTAGAAGAGACTAGAGATAGACAGAGAGCAGAGTAGCAGAGATGAGAGACAGTGAAGAATGAGGGGGTGGGAGGGGGGGGGGGTATTTAGAATTTTAATTAAGGAAAGGTAATCTGTGCCGTTGATGCTTATTTTGATCAACGGCTCAGATCAGAGTTAAATCGGGGTTGGGCTGGGTTATATTAGGGATTGGGCTGGGGTGTTTTAATTGGGTATTGGGCCAATTAAATCTGATGGGGTGTGTGGTTAAATTGGCTAGGATTGAAATAATAAAGGACTGTTTGTTAAATAGCCAATTTTCCCTCTTTTATTTTTTATAAAATAGTTAAAAAAGATTTTAAAACAAATTAAAGGTACTGGACTAATTAATAACGTATAAATATTAATCTAAAAATACTGTAAATGATTTTACAATTGTAAAATGCTGCTAAACGTAAAAATAGGCTATAATTGCAACTATATGCAACTTAGCTTTAAAAATACCAAACAAATGCGTAAAAAATATGCAAAAATTATCTTAATTATATCTTGGTGTAAATATGAGAATAAAAATAGGTTAATCACAAAAAGGATAATTTTTTGGGACAATTATTGGTTTTGTACTGCTAAAATGGACAATAAATTGCTTTTAAACTTTAAAAATAAGGGAAAATACCAAAATTCATGCTTATATATGCATGTACATGCTATTTTGAGACTATTTTGAGTATATAAAAATACATGGGAAAAATTGGGTATCAACAGCCATCTGCAAATAACATGCACCACAGCACCTCTCTTTGTATGTGGCGCGTCAGCGCATCGATCGCCAAGGTAAATAAAAATGGACTGAGAGCTGACCATTGATATAAACCTATCATAACTGGAATGTGTTCCGAGTTCCCTCCCACGGTCCTCACTCGAGTCTTAACTCCATCATACATGCCCTTAATAGCCCTAATGTAAACCAGAGGAATGCCTCTAGCCTCCAAAAATCTCCATAGAACCTCCCATGGCACTTTATCGTAAGCCTTCTCTAAGTCGATGAACACCATATGTAGACCCCTCTTCCTCTCCCTATACTGCTCCATCAACCTCCTAACAAGATGAATAGCTTATGTAGTCGAACGACCTGGTATAAATCCAAATAGTTCCCAGAAATATCCACAATCCTTCTCATTCTCAGCTTCACAACCCTCTCCCAGACTTTCATAGTATGGCTTAGTAACTTGATGCCCTGGTAATTGTTGCAACTTTGGATGTCACCCTTGTTTTTATACACACGGGACCATCTTAATCCATCTCCATTATTCGACATCTTCTTCGTCCTAAAAATGATATTAAGCCCATAAAGCCACTCCAAGCCCACCCTGCCCACGCTCTTCCAAAATTCTATCGGGATCTCGTCAAGGCCGGTTCCTCTCCCCCCTACTCATCTTACACATAGCCCCATCAACCTCATCCACTCTTATACGCCTATGATGGTAGGCTATAATCTCATGTTTTAGTCGATTATTACATTCCAATTTACTGCACTTTAGTTGAGTTTGAGCTTTAATCGCTAGTATTTTGCACTAATTATGTGTTTTATGCCTTGCAGGAGTGATTCCGAGCTATGTAGATATTATGGAATAAATTCAAGTAATTTGGAGCTTTGAAGTCTGAGTAAAAGCCCAAGTAATTAAGCCGGGATCATGTTCGGGGATCAGCAGATGATAGTGCAACGAAACGAAGAATCAAGAAGGCATATTGCACTTTGTCTAGTACAATACACATAACTTTTCGCTTAGAACTCCATTTGGAACACAACATGGTGAAATGTGCGCGGCAAGCGCGTCCACGCACTAACCGCCCATATGGGGCAGAAAGTGTGAAAAGTGCGCGGGTACCCTTCTAGGTGCGCGGCCGCGCACGTCCTGTCCGGAAAAAGTATCCTTTTTCGCGTAGGAGAAGGTGTAATTATTTGGGCCCGACCCTACTTGGTATATATACATGGAAAAATGATATTTTGAGGACTTTTGACATAATTTAGACCCAAGGAGGCTAAGGAGAAGTTGGAGAAGGAAGAGCACAAGAAATCTATCATCCAATCCCAACTCAAGAAAAGGGTTTGGATGTTTTATGTTTTCTTTTGACTTAAACTTAATTGTGATGAATTACTCCATGTCTATGGAACAGTTCTCTTTAGGGTTTGATGTATTTGGTGTATTTATATTTGTTTTAGATAATTAACTCTAGTTTTATGTATTGACTCGTATTGGATGTTTTAATCGTTGCTGCTATATTCACTAGTTCATGTAATCGAGAAAGGCATAACTTGTGATATTGTCGCTTTATATTTTTTTGGTTGAAGTCTTTAATTCTTCTTAGTAATCGAAAGAGGCTAGTTGAATTGTTGATTGAACATAGTTAAGAGAATAATTGAGAGAGGTTCTGATGCATCCTAGGAAGCTCAACTCTATTCAAGGACAAGGATGAAGCTTTGGAATCTCAAAGAGAGCCTTTAACAAGATGTCAAGCTAAAGAGTTGCAAAACAAGGTCATTAGGCTTCAAGTGCAAATAAAGAAATTGCTAATTGGGAGGAAGAAGAGCTCAAGGATAAAGGTTGTGAATTAGCTAGGTGTTATAATTATTTTATGGCTCAAATTTATGTCTATGAAGAGGAGTATTGGATCCCAAGAGACATCCTTTGAAGAAGGTCCTAATCAGTCCACCTTTGGACCAATTTGGCACCTAAAATGGGTCCAAACTTGCAGCCCATGAAGTCCTATGTAAAGTCACATTTTTATAACATAAAAAGGACTTAATTGATGTCCAAGAAAGGTAGAATAGTCGTGCTAGATGTTGAGTGCAAGTTGGTGCCAAGTTGCTTGCAAATTTCCTTCAAGATTTCCAAGATTCTATCCAAGATTGGTTTGGGACTTATTTCCATATATTTTGGGACTATATTTATTGCTTTCCTAGTTAGTTAAGGTTATGTTTTCCTTTTCCTAAGATTGTTGGAATTACTTTCCAAGAATGGCTTGTTTTCTGTTTCCTAGTATTTTTCTTTTCCTAAGTTAGTTGGACTTGTTGTCCAAAGTAGTTTAGGAATTTATTTCCTTATTTTTTAGCCTTAATTTCGTGACCCCCTCCTACCTATATAAGGGGTGTCTTCTTTGTTTTTATATTCAGATTATTCAGACTATTATCAATAAAAATTGTGAGATTTTTCTTGCATTCTTGTGTGTGGCTACTCTTGGATTTATTCTTCACCCTTCAAGACTCAACTTAAGGTGGTAAGATTAAACTCTTTTGAAATCTTTGATCACTTCTAGGTATTCAAGAAAGGTGATAAGTTTAGGCTTATTGTTGTTCTTGTTATTCTAAAGGGTCGGGTTTCATAATCTATCTCTTGCTTTTAATTCTCTACCAAAGGCGAATAGTTCTTTGTTAGCTAATTGTTGTTGTTAGGATTCAACTTCAAGAATAGACTTCTTGAATTCAAGAAACTCTTTCTTGAATTCAATCTATCTTTAATTTTCCGTCCTTTTTTGTTTCTTAATTTTTTTTTTAGCTTCCGCACGTTCTTGTTTTTCTTGTTTTTTCTTAGTAATTCTTGAATCCCCTAGCGTGTTGTTTTCAGTTTCTCCTAAAGACCAATCCACTACGAATTATTGCATATCTTCACATGCTTAAAATTGGTTTATCTTGTGAGGTTGAGACTTAATCGAGAGAGGAGTTTCTACTAAACAATTGAACTAATAACCAAGTGAGTTCGAGGGACTCACTTGAACATTAGAAGTGAATTATTTAGAGTTAAATCCCAAACATTTGTCTTGCACCTATCCTATCAACCCTATTTTCTCCCAATTGATATCTTCTTTTGCCTACTACTTGTGTTGTTTGTCATTAGTCAATAGTTTAGACTCTTAGTTAATTTTAGTTTTAAATCACATAATTCTCAATTGTTGATCATCTTGAATAGCAATCTAGCTACAAACTACGATAATAACAGTTTAACTCCAATCCCTATGGATGCGATATTATAATTTACTATATTCGACTAGCGAGCATATTTAAGTGTGTGTTTCAAGCTCGTCACAATACCCAAAGTCCCAACGATATTCGGAGTGTTCTAAGTCGCCTAGATCAATGTTCCTATCCCTTTCTTTGTTCAAGAGTTTATTAAAGTAAGTTTGTCATCTACGTCGAATAATTGCCTCATCCAACAAACCTCTGTCATCCTTGTCCTTGATGCACTTCACTTGGTCCAGGTCACGGGCCTTCCTTTCTCGCACTTTAGCTAGCCTGTACAACTTTTTATCCCCTGCACTACCTCCAAGTTCTGCATACAAGCGTTCACACGCAACGGTCTTGGTGTAGCAACTGCTAACTTCGCTTCCTTCTTGGCCATCTTATACCACTCCCTATTAGTCTTCCTCGCCTCCTCGTCCACGCTCTCCAGTATCTTCAGCTATGCCGCTTTCTTGGCCTCCACTTTACCTTGAACCTCAGTACTCCACCACCAATCCCTTTTACGGCCACTAGATGAGCCCTTCGATACCCTTAAAAACCTCTCTAGCAGCCTCCCTAATGCAACTCGTAGTCGCGGTCCACATACTACTAGCGTCCCCAGTACTCCTCCATGCTCCCATAGCCAACAACTTATCACTCAACTCTTGTGCTCTGTCTTTAGTCAAGTCTCCCCATTTGATCCTAGGTAGATCAAATATAACCCTCTTTCTTCGCTTCCTCATGATCTCCAAGTCCATGACTAGAAGCCTATGCTGAGTCGTGAGGCTTTCACTTAGGATGACCTTACAGTCCGTGCATAGACCTTTATCAGACTTCCGGAAGAGTAGAGAATTAATTTGGGTCCCGGCCATCGAACTCTAAAATGTGACCAAGTGCTCCTCTTTCTTCCGGAAATTAGAGTTAGCAACACCAAATCAAAAGCCTTAACAAAATCCAGCAGGGACATACCACCTCCGTATCTAACTCCGAAAACGAAACCGCCATGCACGTCATCGTAGCCCCCAACCGTCGCCCCAATGTCGCCATTGAAATCCCCTCATATGAAAGCTTCTCAGTGTGCGGAATACATGCACAACCTTATCAAAATCCTCCCAGAAACACCTTTTGACCTCCTCGTCCAAGCCTACTTGAGGAGCGTACGCACTAATCACGTTTAGAGTAAAAAAACCCAACCTGTCGTTCACCCTCCTAACCTCCAGCACTAACTACCGAACATCCCCATCAACGAAAATACTTACCCCGTTCTTGCCCCACGCGTCCAGAGTACAAAAGCTTAAACCCATTTACATCCCGTGCCTTATCCCCACTCTACAGACTTTTCCATCAAAATCCTATATTCCAAGACCCAACTCGCAACGTGGAGGCTTTTTTACTACCCTTACCCCCTTGTCCCTTAACCCGCACCCCCTTGAGGACCTACCAAAATGGTATGAGTGTGGTACATAACTCGCCATTAGAACAATATTTTGGTGAAGAGTACTTTTCTTTTTCTCAATCGGTTGTCCTTAGGTGTTCACGAAAAATTAAAAAATTGAACCAAACCGAAAATCGAATCAAATAGATACAAAACCCGATAATATTTTGGTTTAATGTAGTTTTAGTTTTAAAGTTTAAAAATCGATCAACTTTGACTTGGTTATGGAGCAAAAATACCAAAAAACCGAATCAAAATTTTGACTTGATAGGCCCCGTTGTCCGTAAAAAATTTCTTTTTTTCAATAAAAAAATAATTCAAAAATGTGTTTGTCCATGAAATTTTGCAAGTTTTTAGAAATATTTCAAAAGTGAGTTTTCAAAAACCAAAATGAAAACCACTTTTTCACAATTCGTTTTTCTCAATTTACTAAGTGAAATGCATGTCCAAATATAAATTCAAATTCCAAATACCATTTTTCAACCTAACTCCAAATACTAATTTTTTTCAAAAATTACAATTTTTATATCCCAACGCATACTTACAGCTTGTTTGGATGGTTGTTCCCCATTGTATCGTATTGTATTATTATCCCAAAACAATGTTTGTTTTGATTGTTTCATTAAAATTGGTTGTATTGTATTGTTAAATCCATTGTTCCGGAACACTGAAAAGTCCCTTTTTTGAAACAACTGATTGGTGTGGTGGGATTGTTTCCTATTTTTCTTTCCAATTATGCCCTAACTTATTACTCCACAATTCTATTTTATCCTTTAGCTTTTTTTTTTTTTTTTGTTGCTATTTTAACTCCAAATCTCCAACCTATAACCTACTTTATTTTTTTCCAGAACTTTTGCCGCCAACGTTAAAGGTGTTTTGCCGCCTTCTGTTTTATTTTTTCTCCTAATTTGCTTTTAACTCAATTCTAATTAGCTGTGCTCCTTTGTGTTGCCTTCTTCCGTCTCGCTCCTTTTTTCTACTTTCTTAAGGTGGTTTTGCCTTCTTCTGCTTTGTTTTTTAAAATTATTTTTATGCATATTTTTTGATAAATTTAATATTTAAACAATTGAGAGTATTTTAGTAAACTTATCAGTTACAGTATAGTACGATACAGTCAAACCAAACAACAAAAAGTTATTTAACAATATCAAATAATACAATCTATCCAAACATTGTATTCATAAAACAATACGATACAATATAATACAATACATTATAAAACGATGGGAAACAATGATGCTGTTAGTTTAATTTGACTTTAATATTTGAATAACCATGAACACCCCCAATCCCCGAAGAGACATTTTTTCCCTCACTTTGTTCAATTAACCTGCAAACTCTAGTGTCAAATGGCCTAAGCAGGATTCATTTCATGGCGATTGCTCCTTTTGCGTCACTACTACCAGCAAAACCCGCCATCTTCAGAGCTCCTCATTTCCAACATATTTGTACTTCTTCCACATTACTCCCATACCTTTCATCTCACCCTCTCTCAACTCTTTCACAGCTTTTCTCCAAACAAACCACCAATCCCACCAAGACCAACAAACCCAAAAATGGTAAACAACTCAATAATCCTCCCAAGCCCAAATCGTCATCATCTTCTTCCAAATCCAAAACAGCAGCAAACATGGCCAATCTCATCAACACAAACACATGGTCATCTAATCTTGAATCTTCACTTTCCTCCCTCACTCAACCTTCTCTCTCACACACCACTGTCCTCCACACTCTCCGCTTCATCAAGAAACCTTCTAAAGCCCTTCACTTCTTCACCTGGACCCAAAAGTTAGGTTTTTCACACACCCATCAATCCTATTTCCTCATGCTGCAACTTCTTGGCAATGCCCGTAACCTAAATTCAGCAAGAAACTTCCTTTTCTCTATACCCACAAGGTCCAAGGGTACTGTTCCCCTTCAAGATAAGCACTTTAACACCTTGATCCGGAGTTACGGTAAAGCTGGGCTTTTTCAAGAATCATTTAAGGTGTTTAAAACGATGAAATCACTTGGAATTTCACCCTCTGTGGTTACGTTTAACTGTTTGTTTTCAATTTTGCTTAAGAGGGGTCGAACTGGTATGGTCTATGACTTGTTTGATGAAATGCTTAAGACATATGGTACTAAGCCTGATCTATATACTTTTAACATTTTGATCAGAGGGTTTTGTATGAATTCCATGATTGATCAAGGGTTTAGGTTTTTTAAGGAAATGGAGAGGCACGAATGTGAACCGGATGTTGTTACATACAACACGATTGTTGACGGTTTGTGTAGGGCAGGGAAAGTGAAGATTGCGCATAATGTGTTAAAGGGTATGGTCAAGAGGGGTCATCAGTTGAGTCCTAATGTTATAAGCTACACCACTTTGGTTAGAGGGTATTGTAAGAAGCAAGAGGTTGAACATGCTCTTGATGTCTTTAAGGAAATGATTGATCTTGATTTAAAACCGACAAGTACTACTTATAATACTCTTGTACAAGGTCTTTGTGAGGCTCAAAAATTTGACAGAATAAAAGAGATCTTGGAGGGGACTCTTGGAGGTGGAGGATTTATTCCAGATACATGTACTTTTAACACATTGATTACCTATCATTGCAATGTGGGAAATTTGGACGAGGCAATGAAAGTGTTTGAGAGTATGTCGGACCTAAAGGTTAAACCTGATTCAGCAACGTATAGTGTCTTAATACGGAGCTTTTGTCAAAAGGGGTACGTTGATAGGGCAGAAAAAATATTTGATGAACTACTGAAGACCGAGGTTTTGCTCTGTGATGATGGCTGTAAACCACTTGTTGCTGCATACAACCCTATGTTTGAGCATTTGTGTAAGATTGGAAAGACAAAGCACGCCGAGAAAGTGTTCAGGCAGCTAATGAGAAGAGGAACTCAGGATCCTTTGGCTTATCGAATATTGATTATGGGGCACTGTAGAGAAGGCACATTTAATGATGCACGTGAACTCTTAGTTTTGATGTTGAGGAAAGATTATGTACCTGATATTGAAATTTATGAGTCTCTAATTAAAGGTCTGCTGCAAAAGAATGATCCTAAAGTTGCTTACGATACTCTAGAGAAGATGTTGAAAAGCTCCCATCTTCCGAGATCTTCAACTTTCCATCAAATCCTTACGGAACTCATCAAGAAGAATTGTGCAAGTGAATGTGCTTCCTTGGTGAAACTAATGTTAGATTACAAAGTTAGACAAAGCATTAGCCTTTCAACTGATACTGTGAGGATACTCTTCCAAACAGGATTAAGGGAGAGAGGTTTTGAGATTGTTAGGTGTCTTTACGAAAATGGATACATGGTAAATATGGAAGGCTTGGTTGTTTCGCTTTGCCAGTGTAGAAAGTTATTGGAGGCACGTGACCTATTGTTGTTCAGCTTAAGCAAGGATCATATTCTGAATGTAGATACATGCAGTACTGTTTTGTCTGCTCTCTGCAAAGCGCGTAGAGCTTCAGAAGCATTTCAGATTTACTATGAGTTGCTTGAGAAAGGAATCCAACAACCCTTAAAATGCTTAGAAGAGTTAGGACTTGTTCTTGAAACTGAAGGAAGAACTAAGGAATCTGAATTTGTTAAGAAGAGAATCTTAGGCCAATCACAATCAGATGGATTGGTTCAAACTTGTGCATCTGAAGGAGATCTCTGTATTGTGTAGCACATAAGAGTTCTACTGATTCTTCAATTATTATCTTAACCACATTTTGTTTGGAAGAATAATGGTTTGCATATGGTACTTAACTTACATGGTTAAGTCTGATCTGGACAGCCTTGGAAAACATTAAAGATAGGACTCAACAGTCCCTGAGGTCTCTGGTTCACCAAAATTTGTTGCATAATCATTTTAGCCTTTCCGGGGGTATTAAGAGAAATGGTGCAAGTCCATGTGGAGGGCCTGATGATAAACTGTACCTTGAATTTTATACATTAGAACTTTTTGCATTTGTAGACAATCTTCTCTAATATAAAAAAATGATCCAATTTTTGTTTGAGCAGAACATTCTCAACAATATGTTTCTCATGGCTAGTGCCTGTCATTTCTGGAATTCAAGTAGATGTAGTTTAGCTCTTTTTGACCATGGGATTAAAAATCTATCCGTACATGCTAAGAATTGACCCAGAGGGATGGTAGAAGACATGACAAACATTATTTAGCATTAAAGAGTTCTATTTCTCACAACATTTTTCATCTCAAAGTTTAAGCAGCTGATTATCTCACTGCGGATGCCTTTAGAGACAAGAGATTATCCAAATCTGTATTGTTTCCACTGTCATCCTGCGGGGGGCCAAATATCTCCCAGAACCTAATAGTCTCATCTGCTCCACCCGATACCACAGTCAAACCATCAGGGCTCTGCATGAAAGGGAAGGAATGTTACTGTCTCAAATTCTGAAAAAAAAAAAAAAACTATTATTCCTATTTTGTTTGATGTGTAAAGTCTCACCTGGGTGAGATGCAGAACTCTGGATGAATTAGCATGATGCAATGGCTCTCCTATTCTAGCCATGGAAGGATAACTCCATAAGCACAACTTACAACCACGTTCAGTCGTTCCAAATCCATGGCCACTTAATATCTCTTTGTGATGCCTGTTCCATTGAATCCCACAAATCTGCCAATTTCATTCACAGTAAGACCATGTATATGAGGAAACTTTGTATTAATCAACCTAATGATGGAAATTTGTGACACATCTATACTGAATCAACTGAAATATCATTGCCACCGTGGCTGGACATGTTTAGAAGACGAAACTACAGCAGAATATATTTTTTGGCAAAATATCAGAAAAGATATTCAGTCTAGTACCTTATATGCATATAATGCTATAAGATGGCAAAGTTGATGTTCAAACTTGCCTGAGATCCAGTTTCAGTGGTACTGATGCATGTCCCTTTCTTAGTGTTCCAGATCTTAAGACATCCATCATTTATTCCCCCTCCAGAGGCTAATACATCACTCTTATATGGACACCAAGCTATGGCCTTTACTGCAGCATTATGTTCATTGAACTTGTGCATATGGTGTCTTGAGCTCATCTTGCAAAAATCCCATATGTACACAAGATTGTCATTGCCACCACTAGCAAGTACATTCCCCGTGCTAGACCATTTCACGCCACACACTTCCCCTCTATGTACTCTCGTTAGAGAGACCACACTATTTCTCGCTCTCACTGCCAATTAGACGCGCAAGTAAGATTAGCTCCTGTTTTATAAGAGAGATTTATTAACTAAATCAGTATAAAAGAAAATTCTGCAGCTATAGACTTAGTTACCATCATGATTAATAATAGCTTTGTCTTTACTCCCTGAGGTTAAAATATGACCATTCCATGCAACACAACCCACTCTACTCTTATGGCCTTGCAGATCTCTCACCTAATAATGTGATCAAAGGAGTCGATTACTTAATCGAAACAAGAACATATTTTCTACTACAATGTGAACAACATTAACTAGTTCTTACAAGTTTGGAAGTCTCAGCATCCCAGAGCTGCAGTTTGGAGGATATACACCCAACTGCTACTATTTTTGCATCGTCAGACCATGCTACACTAGTCGGATAATCATGTTCGCGCTTCACTTCCATCAGTATCTGTGCTTTTTTCACTTCATCATTCAAGATGTATAGCTTTCTTCCTAGAACAACGGCAAGTAAGTTGGATTTTCCCCAATCCATGACATTTGAGTAATAGTCATCTGACAAGTGAGGAGCATCTAAAATTCGAGTTTCTTTCTGCAAAATAATCTCCCAATACGTTAAACGTGCATCCCTTGTGTCTAAAACAGTACACTGAAACAGTGGCGTAGCCACATAGAGTGAAAGGTGTTCAGTTGAACATTCTTAATTGGAAAATTATACTATGTATATAGGTCACAAAAATTACTTTTCATATATATATATATATATATTTTGAACACCCTTTGCAAAATTTGTGGCTCCACTATTGCACTGAAACTAGCAAATATTTTGAAAAGGTAACATGAAATTTTACCAAGCGAAACTTGTGATGCCGCCTATGGTCATGAGTTTGGAGGGGAATTTCTTCATCACTACGGCGCATTTCATCAATAAGACGGGTAGATTGTCTACTGGATTTGGGACTCCCTCTAAAAACCAGCATTCTGAATGGTCTTCCTTCCACATCCAACTTTAGATTTTCCTCCATCTTCCTTCTATATTCATCCTATATTAAAAAGGAAGGATCATACTAAACAAGCAATCAACTAAATAAATGTGGGGTTACAAATAGAAGATATTCGAGAAGAATTAAACTAACATTGAACTTGGGTTTTCCAAGAATATTGTTGGTTCTGTTGGTGAGTAAAGTGTGTGCTTGATCAAGATCCATTAGGCTTCTGTTGGGAATAAATCTATCTCCCTTCATCAACAAACAACATATATCCATTCATCAAATTATAGATTAGTAGTAGTAGTAATTAACAAAGGCAATAGGCAAAAACAATTTACAGAAAAGAGAACTGGGAAATTACAGGGAAGTCATAGTCCACTGTATTGCTGAGAAGACGAGTTGGAGAGTACCAATCTGGTTCAAGTCTTCTTAGGGAGTTGTCATTATTAATCTCATTCATTATCGAACAGTTCCAGAAAATCCCAGCTATATTTTTTTTATTTTTTATTTTCAGGGTGGGTTTCGATTGCAGTTAAACAAAGAAGAGAAGAGGAGGAAAGCTTCTTGAGAATGAGTTAATGGCTATTTCGCGCCAAATTAGTTTGTTTAACGGCTTTGCTTAGGGAGACGTCGGTTTGTTTATTTTCCCCACGGTAAGGTAGGTAATTTCTCTTCTTTAAATACTAGGCAAGCCTTTTGTAATTTTCTTTTTTCTTTCTCCTATTTTTCTCATCAACAGAACATCGTGAGATTCTTCTCTTTTGTATAATTAACAGGGAATAAGGTCTAATTGAACTGTACAAATGAGACCCTTTTCTCCTCGTGATTTACAAAACGGTTATCTTCTGTTTAATAATTACGAAAAAGGAACACTTGCAAGCTATTATTCAATGACGAATTACTGAATGTATCCCTCAGCAGGAAAAAAAATAAAAAAGTAAGATTTTGAGAAACAAGTATATGACGGTGCCAATTTCTTCTTCATTTGGATCTTCCTTGTTTACCTAATTAAGCAATATAATTTTGCTTTTCCTAGCTTTTCAATTCCTCATTTATGTAGTTTACCTTGTATAATTATGAAAGAGTTCAATGCCCTTGGTTTGAAACAGTATTCAACCTATGTTATTATTTATCCGAAAAACGGTACAGTTGAATTTATACGTGGGTTATAAACAAGTGAATTAATTTGATCCTAAAATAATAGATGAATTAGACAAAAATGTAAGACTTAGCCTTGAAATTGAAATGAGACAGCAGATACCTTGGTCCCGGGCACAGAGCTTCCGCAGGCAGTAAGAACAGTATAAATAAGCAAGAAAGTAAAATGTTATTGAGCTTATGATAGAATATATTGTATGCTTGTCACAGAATTCGTCTCCTTCACAATGATGATAGAGCTCACTATTTGTAGCTGCACCTAGGGAACAAGGTCCTAGGATCAAGCCCCTCTTTAATGACAATTATGAGGGTCATTGAAGAATGTGTAACGTCAGGCAGTGAATGCCATATTCCTTGTAACGCGCCGTGTACTAATGCTGTAGAATATTCCTCATTAAATGCTACCGGGTGGCAAGCATTTATGAGAAATATTCTCTCCGGTAACAGACGGGGTCGTTGCCTCCGGATTCAACTACCTTCTGTCTTCGGCTCCATGTGTCACTTTCTTATGCGATCATTTAATATAAACTTATTTTACTCTATACAGATAGTCCCCCTGATTTCCGGTTTTTCGATGGCATAACTTTGTGTCACCGAGAAGTTGGTAGAAACACCCTTTTTGGCGGGAAATTCTTTGACCCCCTCTGAAAAGTTTCTGACGGTTGATTAGACACACGTCTCTCCGCATTTAATGCCCCGAACACGCGTCACCCCACGATTTAGCATCACTTTTTGCCGATTATCGAGGTAATTATGGCCACGATTTTAGCCGCCTATACCTTTCTGCGTATTTTTGTTTAAACATTTGTGCAAGTTTGATCTTTGCATCTTTTTTCGTTTAAGTGTTTGCGCAAATTTTACTGTTTGCGTCTGATCATGCAAGGCTTGGGGTGCAATTTCCCCTGAAGGCGTTGGATTTCGGACATAAGTTCATCCGAAACCAACCCTTTAACGTAAGGGTTTTCATAAGAGAGGGCCCTCTTATGTTTACGTTGCTATTGAAGAGGACATCTGCTGTTCATTATGGCACTAGCATTTGAAGTAGGGGTGTTCGTCGATCGGTACGGTACGGTATTTGATATTTCGGTTCAGTATTCGGTTTCTTAAAATGCTATACCAATACCATACCTAATTAAATTCGGTATGGTTCGGTTTTTCTCTTTTCGGTTTCAGTTTATTCGGTTCGGTAACTTCGGTTTATTCGGTTTGAATACTAACTAGCGCATAAAGTCATAGACTGTAATATTTTTAATTAAAGTACTCAAAAGTACAAAACTAAAAGTGTTTGTTGACTAAAATTTTGTTCAAAACTAGCAAATATCAACCCATAGAGAGAAAACTGTACATAAAGGAATAAATTTGATCACTAGAAATGTCTTGTTACTTGCTTAGAGTTAACTGATGAACTTAGAGAGTAAAGTAAAGTAAAATTTAGATTTTTATATTTATGTTATAATTAATAATATATGTATTGCGTAATATAATATTTATTTGGGTACGCTATCGATATTTCGATATTTCATTTTAAAATACCATACCTAATACCAATATTTTTAAAATATAAACCAAATATCATACCGAATACCAGAATATCGAATACCAAATGTTCGGTTTCGGTATGATAATTCGGTATTTACCAAATTTTGCACAGACCTAATTTGAAGTACTTGTTTAACTTTCAAATGATAAAATCAATTCATCATTCATACAAGAAACAAGACAGAAATAAAAGGACTACTTTATCCCTTCCATTTTTAAAAGTACACAAGCATTCGTTGTGCTAAAAATAAATTATCATTTCTTGTGGCTAACTAGTACAACTTATTTATACGGGGCTAGCCGTACAGTCCCCGGTCCTGATAATACAACTATGCTTCCGGGTTTCGTATTCCTATCGAAGTGACAGTCATTGTTGCCGTATCCTCATATCACCCCCTGCGTTGTTCGAATGTGAAGAATGCAAATTTGAACACTGAAAGTTTTACACCTTCGAGGATTCCACTAGTGAATTGCTAGATAATCTTCAGTTCGCTAACAAACTTCACTTCCCCTTAGGAATTTATTCTATCGAGCCAAAGGTTATCTATCAATCCCCCAGTGGCTTGCACTTGTGAACGGTCGGGTAATCTCTGTTCGATAGCAAGCTTAACTTCCCAGTAGGAACTTTGCAATCGAGCAAAAGACTATCTAACCGCTCCGGAGTGGTTCTTTACTTGTGTGCTTTGTCATTAAAAGGTTTTATTGCTGTTGTTGAAACTTTCTTCGAAGTATGCTTGTTGATACCCAATTTTTCCTTAAACTATTTTTAAAATTGCATATATACCTTCAAAATCACTTTTCATAATAATTGGTATTTTTCCCTAATTTTCCATATTATTATTAATTGTTTTTCTAATTTATTCAGTACTTTATATCCAATAATTATTCATAAATTATATTACAAGTAATTTCAAAGTATTTCTTAGCTCAATATATCATTTTTAATCCTATTAGGATTTAATTATTTCACAAATTAGCCAATTTGGCATTGTTTGGCTATAATTACAACAATTTTGCAATTATAGCCTAGTTGTACACTTTATGCTATTTTGATTCAATAATCAGGCATTCTATATTGTAAATATTAGTTAATTACCTTAATTTCACCTATTTAGCTTTAATTTCATTTTATCTAATTATTAGCTATTTTTATTAATTATTTATCTAATTTTGATAGGTATTTAACAAGTAGCCATTCTTATTTAAATTATAGCCTAATTAAACCTGGTCCAAATTAAATAACCCACCAGACCCCAAGCCCAATACCCTATCCTACCCGGCCCAACTCCCATTCCATCTGAGTCGTTGATTATTTTGAATCAACGGTCCAGATCAGCCCCTTCCTTATTTAACCACCTAATGACTACCCCCGTCTCTCGTTCCCCCCCTCTCATTCTCTCTCAACCGGTCTCTCTATCTCCCTCTCTCTATCTCTGGTTCTCTCTAGAACCTTCTCTTCTCCCCTCCTCTCCGATGGACCCGACACTTTCTCTGCCCACCTCCCTCGCCGGAAACCATAGCCTCTCATCATCTCCTGGCCTCTGCTTCACCCCACGCCGGTTTGACACTACCCTGAGGTCCTCAGGTGAACCTGGAGCGGTTCAACTCCTACCCATGGTCCTTCATGCCATTTTTCGCCCACCTCCGGCAGTTCGAGTAAGATCTATGACTTTTCCGGCTAAGACCGGTAACATTTTAAGGTTTTCTCTTCTTCCCTGGGTTCTCTGAAACCTTAACTCTTAAGATTTTCTGATTTCTCTTAGATCTGTCTTAGATCTGTGTATATTATGAGCTTTTTGTTGTTTTCCTCAAAGGTTTTTTCCGATTTTTCTAAAGTAACTCTTCATCTTCAACTAGGGTTTTAACCCCCTTTTCAAAAAAAAAATGCTTTTCTTCTGATTTTTTTTTGGTATTAATCTACGACTCTCACTGTGTTTAAACGTTTGTTTGAGCCTTCTCCTTTATCCGAGTTATTCTGTTGAAAAACCTAATGTTTCTTAAGTTTCTGAGTTCGTCTTGGGTGCTATGTTCAATTAATCTGTATATTTCTTATGAACGTTCTGTGATTATGTGGTTTTACCCTATATTTGCTTGGTAGAGTGTCTGGTTGCAACTATTCCTGCCTATTATGTGATCCTATTCTATTTTTTGTTCACCAATGTTGCTGAAACTTCACTTCTCCTGCCTGTATTACATCTATTCTATTAATTTAGGTCATGCTCCATGTGAATTCCTGATTTATATGGTTTTTACCCTATGTGTGCTTGTTAGAGTTGCTGATTTTCGTCTATTATGAGTTTAATCTGTTTATTCTCATGAGCTTATGCTAATTTCTCCTAAATTGGTATTGTTCTCTATTTGTGGGTCTTCGAATCCCTGTGATTGGTTCTTCATCGATCTTGCATGATATTCTTTACTGATTCTTGAGATATTCCTTTAATTAAGGCCGATTTCCTGTTTTTCCTTGCCTATAGCATGTTACTCCGCTCATGTGTGATGTTTTCCTTTGATAAATATTGATTCCCTGTAATTAGAACCTCACTCGAGGATCTCCTTATTGATTTCCAGAATTTGAAATATCTCTTGCCTTATTTCTCTGGCTGATTCCGCTGTCAAACTAATTTGTATATATTTTCCTTAAATAGGATTCTGAACTTGACCTTAATTGCATGCTCTATACCTATATTACACTTGTACTACTTCCTTATTGTGTTATAAGCAGCTTTACTTGATTCCTCTCCTTATTTTGCCACTGCTTCTTATCGTTTGAGTGTGATTCCTTAATTAAAGGAAGTCTGTACACTAAATTGATTCTAATTAATGTTTATTTCTATAATTACTGCCGAACTATTATTTTTACCTTTTTCTTCCGCCCGCTTTAAAACTATATATACTCTATTCATTCATTAGCATAGAGACAAAAAAAATCTGTTCAACTCTCTCTCTCTCTCTCACAACTAAAACTCTCTATTCTCTCTTCTGTGCTACTTGCTACTATTCTAAGTTAGCCAGCTGCAAGCCAAGGCTAACTACTGCGCCTCTCCTATTTCTGCTTTGTGTTTTTGCTTTCTTCACTTCATTGGTATGTTCTAATTCAGATTTCAGTCCTCAAACCAACATGTTTCTATTACTGTTACAATTCCTTGTATTTCTAATATGCTTTTATTTACTATATTTGATGTTCAACATGTAATTAGGATCCTGAATTCTCTCTACATGTTAAGTTATGCTTTACTTGTCAATGACCGGCATGTTTCTGTATACTTAGTACATGTTTCTTATGTGAATCCCCATGATTGGTACGTTAGTTTGATCATGGTCCTAGTTGTTTGGTGTTGATATGTTAATCTAATCCAATACCTTGCTGCGCCCCCTGATCCTCTGAACCTATAGGAGTTTCTGATTATGTGCTCATATATGTTCCTGCCTGCTACATGTTTGCCCTCACATGCTCCATATTTGTCCCTCCAATCCCATTCCCTTGTTTGTGTTTGCTGGACTATTCTTGGTCCTTGGTGTGATGCTGACTTTGTTTTGGTTCTGAGATTGGTATGCATGCTATTTCAAATTGTTTTCATCAGTTAAACTTTGTTATAAAACTATTTCAATTAAGTCTCTCTTTTCAAAACTGTTTCTTACTTACCCTTTTTTTCAAAACTATTTTCTTACTTAAACTCTTCAAAACTATGTCGAGCACTCTTACTCTACTCTTAGACCACTAAGTTCTGCCCCTTTTGTGTGTGCATTGCCTTGGGACCCTTGAGCTCCCTCTGAACTTTGACACACCAAAAGTTGGCCTTTCCACACTGCACTTACTCTATCTTGGCTATGAAATCTGGGTGTGAGCACTGCTCGGGAGCCCTTGAGGTCCTTAGGGAACTCTGACACACCCGGATTATGAGAAAGGTTGTGAAACAATACTTGGCATTGAGGACCTGGAGACTTGGGCCTATTATGTAGGCTTGACGAGTGTCTAGCGTATATAAAATTTTAACTCGTACTCTGTCAAATAATAGTATAGAAAGATGTCGAACCCACAGAGATTGATTTATCTATTCTACAGATGTTTCTTGTTTTAGTTACTATTTGAGAAAATCAAAAAGAGTTGAGTTTTAAATTAACTAACTAAAAATGCACGAATGGAGCAATAGAAAATATTTTTATTTTTCACAGATATAATATAAAGGTGTTGGGATCCTGACTTCACTTAATATTTTTTATTATATAGTAAATACATTTATTCTTCAACTTCTATTTCTCATAAATGTATAAATGCCTCTCACGATTACATTTATATATTATTACTATAGTTGAACAATTAAATGCACTCCTCTCGGTTATACAAATTAATCGTTAAAATAGTAATATTAAAGAACCAGAAATATATACTTAAACTAAAGTATGCTCTTTTTTTAGTAAATCCCTTTCGGTTACCCTACTCGTTATAACTTATTACTACAATATTCGCCTCTTTCGGTTACAAATAAGTGTAGAATCAATTTTAACATATATGAGCTAGATGTTACTAAATATAAGTTAACATCTATCAATACCAAAACTAAGTATTACTTCTTCTGCCTCTTTCGATTACAGAATTAGTAAGAAGTTAATATGTAGTACGAAATAGATAGATGTTAACAAATTAAATAACACCCAACTATAAAGCAGATAAAATTTAAATAAAAAGCTTCAGCTCAAGCATGTGAAATTGAAGAATAATATCTACTACTATTAAATAAAAATATTAAGATCCGTCATTTTTCCAACACAAGAAAAGTTACTCCATATTGGAGCCAATACCGACAACGGAAATAATCTTGCCCATTAAATAAGAAAATAGAAAGAAATATTCAAGAATAATTCCTCCTATTTAATTAAAAACAGGAACTAGAGTAATTTCCAATACTACAATTTATTCAGAACAAGAAATGAAGACAGAGTAATGGCTAAAAGAAGAAACAGAAGTAAAACTAAAGAACAAAGAGAAAGGAAAAACTTTCTGCTCAATATTTCACTTCTCAACTTTCTTCCTCGCTCCCCCTTTTTCCATTTCACGATTGATGCCTCTTTTATAGCCAAGCCATGACAAACTTTTCAATACACTCTTGGATATGAACTTGTTATGGCTGGTTGTGGCCTTGTTATGCTTGGTTATGAGCTTCTTTGGTTATGGATCGGTTATAGTTTGTTGTAGCCGATTGTGAGTCGGTTATAGTTTGTTGTAGCCGGTTGTGAGTCGGTTGTCCTTTGTCATGGCATATCACGTCTTTCTTTAGCACCATATTTTACTCTGCTTTAGCTTGTCCGTTTTTCTAATTTTTCCTCTGTAATCTTCTCGTTTCCGGACCAATACTTCTTTAACCATTCCTGCATAATTTAGACAAAGTATGGAAGAAATATGATAGTTTTTTTTTTATTTTTCAAAGAAATTATATGTTAAAAATCAAGTGAAATGCACTTATCAAATTCTCCCACACTTGACTATTTGCTCGTCCTCGAGCAAATAAAATAACTAAACATATCAGCTAAACAATTTAACCAAAATCATGAGACCTTTCGCCAAAGAAAAAGTAACTAAGACTAATTCACAAGTTCATACAACTTTTAACTGTACTCATATTCACCTATTGAGAACTGAAATCATAATATTTCCTAATCCCTAGTGTGTCTCACCAAATGAAGAGAGATGCCCATATAACACACAATATATAGATGTAGAACAAAGAAGGGCATAGATGGAAAAATTCACTCACTCTCAACAAAGAAGTACCTCAAGCTACTGGAAATTGCCATATGCTTGACTATCATGTGGTTCTCCACTAATGTAGGAGTCTTTGAGTCGAGATCATGTAGGACTTTTGCAAGGTTGTAATGTAGGTTTAGGGATAGGTATGATACATATGGATAATAGTGACTTAAATTCCCTATGGACACTACACTTTATTTTATCACTTAAGCACAATTGTCTTTGCTATGATTTAAACAATAATCTCTATTTTGTTTCATCCCTTTCACATTTTTTACGGAGATGCCGACATTTCTTTGTTGCTATCCTCTCCCTTCTTTTTTTTTTTTAAGAATTTCAGAAGCAACTATCTTTTTCAGTTCTCATGGCAACATCTCAAAAGATTTACAACCTCAAACAATTATTCTTTCACCAATTATTTTCACAATTACACCTCACGCCTAGATTTTTACATTCAGATCAACTCTTAAAGTGCCCAAAAGGGAATTGGGTGAACAAAGAACAAGTCATAACAACAAACAGGCTAAGGGTTAAAGCTTGGTGATCAACAAAATAAAAGATAATTTATTTAGGCTCAACTGGGCTAACTAGGGATAAAAATCTTTAAGGTAGGTCAATTTAGGTTATGGCTCAACAAAGAAGGCCTACGTTCATTTCTTAACTCAAAGATCTACCTAGAATTTTGCCTCAATCCACATTCAAGGCAAGTTCTAGATTTCCAGATAAGCAGGAGAACTAGACAATATAAGCTAACAACACAATACACTTGGGCTAACGAAAACTATGATTTCAATCACCAATAAGTAAGTATGAGCTTAGAAAAGTGATCATAAAACCCGTGTACTTAATCAAATTTGTCTTTTTTAAGTGTCATACTTTTCAAGTCAAATCAAGTTTAGCCAACTTATTTACCAAAATAAGTGAAAAAACTAAAAGTCCTAAAAAAATGTTCGATTCAAAATATTACGACCATGGCAAAGAACCGAACAAGAAATCCATGGAAGTACATGAAGTAAGTTGCCATTTTATTTTTTTATTTTTTTTTTATATGTATAACTCAAAAAAAAAACATATAACAAATATATTCCTCTACCCCCAAGCTTAAATAATGTCATATCCTCATGACAAAATAAATTAACAGTAAAAGGAGATAAAGGAGCTTCCCTGATTTTTTCCGATTCTAGCCTCATTTCCTTTTTCTTGGCTTCTCAAAGTTTCTCTCATATAACAAAGACAAGATTATAGCAAAGTTAATGTTCTTTTTCATGATAGGAGAAACCTTTCATTGTCTAAATCATGGGAGTATTTTTTTCATCATGGCAAAATATATTAATACATACTACATACACATCTATATATATAATATAATACAAACATGCAATTATTATTATTTTTTAACTTTTTTTTATAAGAAGAAAAACTAATTTAATTATATGTATATATATTTACTAAAAAGGAAATATTATATGTTACTACTAATAATTACTTAAAAGATTAAAGAGAGGGGAAGAAAATAGTTCTGAGTTTAACGTCGCCAGCTCGACTTATTATAAAAATTAGGTAAAAAGGATTGTTGAAGCCTGTTTGTCGAAGAATCTGCTGATATAAGGCTTCGAACGATGACCGTTTACTTTAAATTTATCTCCCCCATCTGTACGTTGTATTTCAATGGCACCATAGGGGGTAATTTCTGTTACAGTATACGGTCCTGTCCAGTGTGACTTAAACTTTCCTGGAAATAATCTCAATCGGCTATTGTACAGCAGAACTTGATCTCCAACTTTAAAATCTTTATGGTGGATGAGCTTGTCATGCCATTTTTTTGTCTTTTCCTTATATAATTTAGCATTTTCGTATGCTGTAAGTCTGAACTCTTCCAACTCATCAAGCTGCAATAGACGATTTTTACCGATTCTCTGACATTTATCGCAAGTGGCGACATAATTCCTTGATCTTTGAATAGAGTAGGCCAGAAAAATCCAGCTTTAAGTACTTTAGCTGCTGTCTTTCTTCCTCCATAGTGTCCTCCTACAGCTCCATTATGGCAGTGACTTAAAATGTTGTTCATTTCTGTTTCAGGTACACATCTCCTGATTATGTCATCTTGACAAAATTTAAACAAATAAGGATCTTCCCAATAATAATATTTTGCCTCTTTTTTAAGCTTTTTTCTTTGATCGTAAGACAAATCTTTTGGAATCCACCCCCCGGCTAAATAATTGGCAATATCAGCAAACCAAGGCGGTTTATTTACAACCGCCGCGACTGAAAAGATATGCTCATCAGGAAATTCCTCTTGGATATCTAGTATTTCAGTAGGAGGATTCTCTAAACGTGACAAATGATCAGCTACCTGATTTTCTGAACCTTTTCTATCTTTTATTTCGAGATCAAATTCTTGCAAAAGTAGTATCCATCTTAGCAATCTAGGTCTAGTGTCTTTCTTTGCTAATAGATACTTTAAGGCTGCATGATCGGTGAACACTGTAACCTTCGTTCCTATCAAATAAGAACGAAATTTGTCAAATGCAAAGACTACTGCCAATAACTCTTTCTCAGTTGTTGCATAATTCATTTGAGCTTCATTGAGGGTTCTGCTGGCATAGTATATGGGTCTAAAGATCTTGTTTTTCTTTTATCCCAATATTGCTCCTACTGCTATATCACTTGCATCACACATTATTTCAAATGGCTGGCTCCAATTAGGAGAGATAAAAATTGGAGCATTAGTCAATTGTTCTTTGAGAAACTCAAATGCTTTTTTGCAGTCATCTGAAAATTCAAAACTTCACATCTTTCATCAGTAGGTTAGTCAGAGGTTTTGAAATTTTTGAAAAGTCTTTTATAAACCTTCTGTAAAAACCTACATGCCCTAAGAAACTTCTAATACCTCTAACGGATGTGGGAGGGGGTAATCCTACTATAAGATCAATTTTAGCCTTATCAACTTCTATTCCTTTAGCAGTGATTTTATGTCCTAAAACAATTCCCTCTGTTACCATAAAGTGACACTTTTCCCAGTTAAGAACTAGATTTGTCTCTTCGCATCTTTTAAGCACCAAAGTTAAATGATAGAGACAATCTTCAAATGTCTTACCAAAAAGTGTGAAATCATCCATGAAAATTTCAAGAAACCTTTCAGTCATATCTGAGAAAATTGCCGACATGCAACGCTGAAATGTAGCAGGAGCGTTACATAGTCCAAATGGCATTCTTCTGTAAGCATACGTACCTTGGGGGCATGTGAATGTGGTTTTCTCCTGATCTTCGGGAGCAATTGGTATCTGATTATACCCAGAATATCCGTCAAGAAAACAACAAAAACTATGCCCTGCAATTCTTTCAAGCATTTGGTCAATAAAAGGCAAAGGAAAATGATCTTTCCTTGTGGCATCATTGAGTCGTCTGTAATCAATACAGACTCTCCATCCTGTGACTGTTCTTGTAGGTATAAGTTCATTATTTACATTTTTTATTGCGGTCATACCTCCTTTCTTTGGTACTACCTGTACAGGACTTACCCAAGGGCTATCAGATATTGAATAAATGATACCTGCCGCTAGAAGTTTCACTACTTCTTTCTTGACAACTTCTTGCATTACTGGATTAAGTCTCCTTTGTGGTTGGACTATCGGTTTGTAATTTTCTTCCATGAGGATCCAATGCATACAAATAGCTGGATTGATTCCTTTGATGTCAGCTATAGTCCACCCTAAAGCTCTTTTATGTTTCCTCAAGACTTCTATCAGTTTGTATTCATGTTCTGGAGTCAAAGAAGATGAAATGATTACTGGAAATAATTCAGGTTCAAGAAAAATATATTTTAAATGAGAAGGAAGATTTTTGAGTTCAATTTTTGATTGAACTTCTTCTTGTGAGACTTTCTCATTTTCTGATTCTTTTTCCAATGATTCCGCTTCTTCTCTGATTGTGGCATTTTCATCACTTGTGGTACCTGACCTGACCAAGCATCTTTCTAATGAATCAGTAATTAATTGATTATCCTTGAATTCATCTACAAGGTCATCTAGTAAGTCAATTTGAAAACAGGATGATGACGACTCATTCCCAAGAAATTTCATTATTTTCTGCATGTCAAAAATTACTCTCTCCTCATCTACTCGCAAAATTAGTTGTCCTTGATGAACATCAATAATTGCTCTCCCTGTTGCGAGAAATGGTCTACCTAAAATTAATGGTACCTCAGTATTTTCTTCCATTTCAGGCACAATAAAATCTACTGGGAATACAAATTTTTCAACTCTGACAAGGATATTTTCAATAATTCCTTTTGGTCTCTTAGTACTTTGATCAGCTAATTGAAGAGACATACTAGTATCTTTCATTTCACCAAGTTCTAATTTCCTGAAAATTGAAAAAGGCATTAGATTTATTGAAGCACCTGAATCACATAACGCCTTTGCAAACTGAGTGCCTCCCACGGTACAAGGAATTGTAAAACTTCCCCGATCACCAAGTTTCTGAGGAAGCTTATTTTGAAGTATAGCACTACATTTTTCTGTAAGCTTAACCTGTCACGACCCCAGTTCGCCCTCCGTGAACATGTCGAAGAAAGTAAAAATACGGAAAATAAACCATAGTTGCGGAAGAAAGTAAAAAAAAAACTGAACTGGTGAAATAAAACGGTGTTTAAGGTGCCGCTCGGCACATACCACAACAATTCTCGAAGCTAACAAAACTCCCAAAACCCGGAAACTCACAAATCACAAGCTAAGGGATACATAAGAGGCTCTGACTCAAGAATATCTATACAAAGGAAAAATAATGATAGAACTATACTCATTACAGAAGATAGAAAGTGACTCTTCGGTCTGCGGACGTAGCAGATATACCTCGAAGTCTCTATAGAAACGCCTCCTTCCCAGGCTGACAGAATTGAACGAGAGTACTTGTATCTGCACAACAAAAATGTGCAGAAGAGTAGCATGAGCACACCACGGTGGTGCCCAGTAAGTATCAAGAGTTCAAGACTAACCTCGGTGGAGTAGTGACGAGGAACAGTCAAGGCACCTACCGGTCAAATAAACAGTATAATCATAGGAATAATGGAACCGATATATAAATATGTAAAGTCTGCATGAATGACAAAAAATGCTATAATTCACAATAAGGAAAAAAGGGCAACAAGTAACAACGAGAATATAATAAATGACGAACAATCCAAATCCTAAGGTCACAACACAGCAAGGGGAAAACAAGTCAATAACTCATATCCTACAATGATGCTCACATAAGGTCTTATTCAACCCTTTCAACAATTTTACCAAGTTTCGGACAAACCACAACTCACGAGAACCCAGCATCTGAAATCTAACACTTGGCATCCTGTGCCCCATCAATCTCACGGTCATGCTGACAACCCACTGGCTAACTAGGGCCACTCTCACGTATAAAAATAGATAAACGAGGGCGTACCTCACCCTTAGCAAAATCAGGAGGAATTCAACTCTAATAGGAGTGTTCAACTACGTGTATACTTGTGCAAGTATTTTTAATAGGAATTCTACCAACTAGTACACATGAGAAGGAGAACGGGCCGCACGTACGATGTTTCCTCACAACTTCCAAGCGGTAAAGCTCATACAGGTAAACAACCCACAATCACAATATTAAACAAATAGGAATGCCTCCACAGGCCGTCACAATTCTTTACAATCAACCCCTGACATAGACCACCTTATTATGCCACGCGTGCAAATAATAATATAATAGGCGCCGCCTTATTTCGCCACACGTGCATCACAATGTTCCCACCTTATTCTGCCACATGCGCAACCCACATATAAGCATATAACATATCCCGCCTTATTACGCCGCATGTGCAAAAACATCAATAGCAACAATAGCACGGCAAAGACCTCATGCAACCCTTCCACAACAACCGCACGGCAGAGACCTCGTGCATCACAGTACCAATAGCCGCACGGCAGAAACCTCGTGCATCATAGTATCAACGACCGCACGGCAGAAACCTCGTGCATCATAGTATCAACGACCGCACGGCAGAAACCTCGTGCATCATAGTCTCAAGTACCACACAACAATGACAATATATACAGGAACAAGCAAGAGAATCAACTCAGGTATTTCCATTCACCAAAAGACGGTACAACTAACTCATAAGGAATAACCGTAACAGAGAAATACTAAGCACAATAAGAACAACTCAACAAGGGAGAAATAATACGAAACAACGATTCCAAAAATACTCAGTTCAACAACAAGGAAGTTAACATGAATCAAATAATTACAATTAAGGAAATATCAACTAAACATAGGATATCTAACTTCTTTCTAATTAAGACCAATTAATTACACGAGAGATGGAAATAATGCTTTCCAGATAAAGACAAGCAGTTAGGAATGATAATGTGACTATAAAAGGGTAAGTGTCTTCAGTTAAACAAGTAAAAGTCAATTAGGCAACAAGAATAACCAAAAATGGCTGATAAATTCCAAGTAAGTCATGTAGAGGTGAAACTAATAACAGGGAACTCAATCGTATCAAGAACAACTTCATAATCGGTGATTACAAGGATCTAAGAGCCTAAAAGGGGCAATTTTCCACAAATAAATCCGAGCACGAACTCGTCACCTCGCGTACAAGGAATACAATCAACAAAGAAGACTCAAATCCTAAGGGGAAGTCCCCCACACAAGGTTAGGCAAGATACTTACCTCGAACCGGCTAAAATCAACTAGCAACCACGTTCTTGCCACGAGTACTCGACTCCAAATGGCCCAAATCTATTCAATTAAATCACACATTGTAAATAACATCTCAAGCAACTGATTCTACTATTTAATTCAAAGCTAAAGCGCGAAATTAGGCAAAATGACCAAAATTCCCCTCAGGCCAACGTCTCAGAATCGGATGAATTTTATATTTTCAGACCTCGTACTCTCACGAGTCTAACCATACAAAAATCTCCCAAATCGGAGGTCAAACACCCACTCAAAACTCAATAATTTAGTCTATGAAGTTTTGCCCATTTTTCATTCAAAAATCCGAAATTAAAGATGAAATTAAGAGGAGATTCATGGAAATTGGTCAAAATCGAGTGAGAAGCACTTACCCAAGTCGCCCAGGTGAAAATCCCTTCAAAAATCGCCAAGAGCCGAGCTCTAGAAGTCAAAATGTGATAAAATGGTGAAACCCTCGAATTTGGGATTTAATTCTGTCTGCCCAACGATTTGTTCACCGCGATCGCGGAACAATGATCGCGATCGCATAGAGGAGATTCGAGAAGGCCCAGAAATGTACATCGCAATCGCGATGATTAGAACGCGAACGCGGAGAAGAGAAAAATAGTGCTTCGCGATCGCGAAAGCATGAATGCGAACGCGTTGAAGGAAAATATCGAGGTCCAGAAGTTGCTCTACGCGAACGCGTGAAAGCGTCCGCGAACGCGAAAAGCGGACATAGCAGAGGTACGCGAACGCGAGGTAGTCTATGCGAATGCGAAGAGGAAATAAACTGGGCTTCGCGAACGCGGGAGGAGTTATGCGAACGCGAAGAGGAAAATATCCAAGTGGGAAAAGTTAGGCATCGCAATCGTGGGAGATGCTTCGCCGCGTAAGAGGCTATCAGAAGCAGCAGTTTTAGCAGTTCAAAAATGGAAGAAAATAACCCGTAGCCCATCCGAAACACACCCAAGGCTTCCGGGACCCCGTCTAATCACACACACAAGTCATATAACCTAAGACGGACTCGCTCGAAGTTTCAAATCACCTTAAACAACATCAAAACGACGAATCAAACCAAAAATCAAGCTTATGAACTTCCAAATCTTCAAAATACGCTTTCGATCAAAAACCTAACCAAATCACGTCCGAATGACCCAAAATTTTACACTCACATCCCAAATGACATGATGGAGCTACTGCAGCTTCCGGAATTCCATTCTGACCCTCGGATCAAAAACTCACTATCGGACCGGAAACTTCAAAAATTCAAACTTCGGTATTTCAAGCCTAAATCAGCTACGGACTTCCAAAACACATTCCGAACATGCTCCCAACCCCGAAATCACCTAACGAAGCTAACGGAACCATCGGATTTCCATTCTGAGACCGTCTTCACGCTGTTCCGACTACAGGAAACTTTCCAACACTTAAGCTCTCATTTAGGGACTAAGTGTCCAAAACTCTCCGAAACTCAAAACCGAACGTCCCGGCAAACCAAAATAGCAGAAAAGAACTTAGGGGAAGAAGTTAATAGGGGATCGGGGCGTTAATTCTTAAGACGACCGGCCGAGTCGTCACATCCTCCTACACTTAAACATTCGTTCGTCCTCAAACGAGCATAGAGACATACCTGAAGTCCTCAAGTCACTGAGTGCGCACTGCCAACATACACCCACGAGTGATCCCATGTCACCCCAATCCACTTAAGCCTGACGACACCATCTCAACTGAAATTTAACCTTTCTAGCAGTACCAATAGGCCTTCAAGCCAGAATTCTCACCTTCCATCCGTTTCCAAAGGACCCGATCCTACATCCATATCCGGTACCAGCCTCAACCTGTTACTTCAATTCATGCCAACACACACAGGGTACAACCACACAACATGACACATCACACATAGGCCCACAATAACATTTCTGATAGCAATATTTTCCTGAGATCAAAATCCGTACCGGCCATAAGCCTCATATTCAATAGCAACTCCTTTCAAACCTCCACAACACTGGCGATGATACAATAACCACGAAAACCACATAGCAAAATACCTGAATAACCAATTTTCAGCTAATACCAACGGGGGCACACCCCACAACTAGAACTCAAGAAGCATAGAACGAAAATGAATGAATATGGGAAGGGAAAACACATAAGGGAACTATCAAACAAGTCAGACTAGCACAATTTTTCTAAAACACTAATCTACAGAACATTTTAACGAGCAAGAATGAAAGCATATAAAAGACTCACAAGGATCTTATACTGATATAACCCTTACCGCAGTACACAGTCCGGTCTCAACATATCAAATCAACTGAAATCACGAGGGTCCCGCCCTCAACACTGAATCACAAGTAGGGCACACATCAACCCATCTAGAGACTCTCATTAGATCAATTCCGTCTACAAATTACAACACAGGCTGGCTCCCAAACCGGTGAAGCATAGAAATTACAGCTCGTAACCAAGAATACTCAGAAATCACATCAAACCTATCGAAACAGACAACAGAAATTTACTACTAGCCTTATGACTTTCGACAATAGCTAGAAACAGACGATAGACACAATTGCCGCTCATAGAACCTCCCAACAGGATAATCATATAAACAGAGTGCAAATCATGAAGCGCACTCATAAACGAAACAACAAACAAGGAAACTCACCCCGATAAGCAGAACTGTGATGAACTACAGATAGTGCCCCTCTATAACAAACCAAATCCGTACCTGAATGACATTCAACTGGCGCACCGGCCTCAAGCCTACTATATGAAACACATCAACGATCCGGGCCTCCCCCTCTTGGGCGCCCTCTACCTGCCTGAATACCTCGCTGGGACACACCGGTCCGAAGTCTGGGACAATCTCTCACCATGTGGAAAGTATCTCCACACTCAAAGCACCCTCTCTGCTGACGAGGCGGTGGGAACTGTACGATATGGGTACTCCAAGACCCATGAGCACCTGAATCACCATGCAGAGTCTGAAGCGCGAACTGAACTTGCTGACCCGCAAAACATCTACCATGACGCACCCTGCCTCCAAAATAAGGACCTGTATATCTCCTCGGTCTACGAGGACCCCTCGCCTCCTCAAACTCTCTCTCCTGAGCTCGTCTGCCCTCTCTCTCATGACCCTGCCTGCCCTCTCTCTCTCTAGCATGCATACCCTCTATCCTCCTAGCAATGTTCACCACCTGCTGATACGGAATATCCATCTCCAACTCATGCGCCATGCTGGACCTGATGCTAGGAATAAGCCCCTCAATGAACCAGCGAACCTTCTCGCGAACAGTAGAAACCAAGGTTGAGGTATGTCTAGCCAAACTGGTCTAACGAACAGCATACTCCGAGACGGTCATAGCACCCTGGCGCAAATGCTCAAACTCTGCGCACCATGCATCCCTGAGGCTCTGAGGAACAAACTCTCTCAGAAACATATCTGAAAACTGGGTCCAAGTCAGTGAAGCTGCCTCATCTGGGCTGTCTAACTCATAGGTGCGCCACCAATCATAGGCGGCTCCTCGAAGCTGGAAAGTAGTGAAAGAAATCCCGCTCGATCCAGAGATACCCATAGTACGGAGAATGCGATAACACTCATCAAGAAACCCCAAGGCATCGTCTGATGCTAATCCACTGAACACCGGAGGATCATACTTCTTGAACCTCGCTAGTCTCATCTGCTCCTGCTCGGAAGCCGCTGCCATGTCCTCGGGCTGAACTGGTGCTGCAGGCGGCGCAGGAATAATCTCAAGGACCTGCTCGACATGCGCTCGCTGCTCAGGAGTGCGGGCGGCTGGAGTCTGTGCTCCTCCCCCGGCCTGGGGTGTGGCTGCAGCAAGGGGAAGCAATCCTGCCTGAGCCAAAGTGGTGTACATACTCACGAACTATGCCAAAGTCTCCTGAAGGGCTGGAGTAGTAGTGGCAGTAGGCGTGTCAGGTGCCTGGTCTCCGACTGGATCTGCTGGTGGTACCTCAGCGGCAGCTCGCGCAGGTGCTCTCGCTGCACCACGTGCGCGTCCTCGACCTCTACCCCGGCCCCGACCTCCGACGGCTGCAGCAGGGGGCGCGGGTGCCTGATCACCTCGGGTAGTACGTGTCCTCACCATCTATGAGAGAGTAGAAGACATAGGTTTAGGATTGTGAATGTCAAAATCTCGCACGACAGGGGAATCAAATAAAGTGGAATTTTCCTAACGGTTACATAGCCTCTCACAGATAAGTACAGACGTCTCCGTACCGATCCATGAGACTCTAATAAATCGGCTTGTGATTCGTGACTCTTATGAACCTAGAGCTTTGATACAAACTTGTCACGACCCCAGTTCGCCCTCCGTGAACATGTCGTGACGGCACCTAGTCCCTATGACTAGGTAAGCCTAACAATACGGAAGATAAATCATAATTGCGGAAGAAAGTAAATAAAACTGAACTGGTGAAATAAAACGGTGTTTAAGGTGCCGCTCGGCACATACCACAACAATTCTCGAAGCTAACAAAACTCCCAAAACCCGGAAACTCACAAATCACAAGCAAAGGGATACATAAGAGGCTCTGAATCAAGAATATCTATACAAAGGAAAAAAAATACTGATAGAACTATACTCATTACAGAAGATAGAAAGACACTCTTCGGTCTGCGGACGTAGCAGACATACCTCGAAGTCCCTATAGAAACGCCTCCTTCCCAGGCTGACAGAACTGAACGGGAGTACCTGTATTTGCACAACAAAAATGTGCAGAAGAGTAGCATGAACACACCACGATGGTGCCCAGTAAGTATCAAGAATAATCTCGGTAGAGTAGTGACGAGGAACAGTCAAGGCACCTACCGGTCAAATAAACAGTATAATCATAGGAATAATGGAACCGATATATAAATATGTAAAGTCTGCATGAATGACAAAAAATGCTACAATTCACAATAAGGAAAAAGGGCAACAAGTAACAACGAGAATATAATAAATGATGATACAAAATGATGACAGAATAACAATCCAAATCCTAAGATCACAACACAGCAAGGGGAAAACAAGTCAATAACTTATATCCTACAATGATGTTCACATAAGGTCTTATTCAACCCTTTCAACAATTTTACCAAGTTTCGGACAAACCACAACTCACGAGAACCCAACCTCTGAAATCTAACATTTGGTATCCTGTGCCCCATCAATCCACGGTCATGCTGACAACCCACTGGCTAACTAGGGCCACTCTCACGTATAAAAATAGATAAACGACGGCGTACCTCACCCTTAGCAAAATCAGGAGGAATTCAACTCTAATAGGAGTGTTCAACTACGTGTATACTTGTGCAAGTGTTTTTAACAGGAATTCTACCAACTAGTACACACGAAAAGGAGAACGAGCCGCATGTACGTTGTTTCCTCACAACTTCCAAGCGGTAAAGCTCATACAGGTAAACAACCCACAATCACAATATTAAACAAATACGAAATGCCTCCACAGGCCGTCACAATTCTATACAATCAACCCCTGACATAGCCCACCTTATTACGCCACGCGTGCAAATAATAATATACTTGGCACCGCCTTATTTTGCCACACGTGCATCACAAGGCTCCCACCTTATTCCGCCACATGCACAACCCACATATAAGCATATAACATATCCCGCCTTATTACACCGCATGTGCAAAAACATCAATAGCAACAATAGCACGGCAAAGACATCGTGCAACCCTTCCACAACAATTGCACGGCAGAGACCTCGTGCATCACAGTACCAACAGCCGCACGGCAGAAACCTCGTGCATCATAGTATCAACGACCGCACGGCAAAAACCTCGTGCATCATAGTATCAACGACCGCACGACAGAAACCTCGTGCATCACAGTCTCAAGTACCACACAACATTGACAATATATACAGGAACAAGCAAGAGAATCAACTCAGGTATTTCCATTCACCAAAAGACGGTACAACTAACTGATAAGGAATAACCGTAACAGAGAAATACTAAGCGCAATAAGAACAACTCAACAAGGGAGAAATAATACGAAACAACAATTCTAGAAATACTCAGTTCAACAACAAGGAAGTTAACATGAATCAATTAATTACAATTAGGAAAATATCAACTAAACATAGGATATCTAACTTCTTTTCAATTAAGACCAATTAATTACACGAGAGATGGAAATAATGCTTTCCAGATAAAGACAAGCAGTTAGGAATGATAATGTGACTATAGAAGGGTAAGTGTTTTCAGTTAAACAAGTAAAAGTCAATTAGGCAACAAGAATAACCAAAAAGAGCAGATAAATTTTAAGTAAGTCATGTAGAGGTGAAACTACTAACAGGGAACTCAATCGTATCAAGAACAACTTCATAATCGGTGATTACAAGGATCTAAGAGCCTAAAAGGGGCAATTTTCCACAAATAAATTCGAGCACGCACTCGTCACCTCGCGTACAAGGAATACAATCAACAAAGAAGACTCAAATCCTAAGGGGAAGTCCCCCACACAAGGTTAGGCAAGATACTTACCTCGAACCGGCTAAAATTAACTAGCAACCACGTTCTTGCCACGAGTACTTGACTCCAAAGGGCCCAAATCTATTCAATTAAATCACACATTGTAAATAACATCTCAAGCAACTGATTCTACTATTTAATTCAAAGCTAAAGCGCGAAATTAGGCAAAATGACCAAAATGCCCCTCAGGCCAACATCTCGGAATCGGATAAATTTTATATTTTCAGAACCCTCGTATTCTCACGAGTCTAACCATACAAAAATCTCCAAATCGGAGGTCAAACACCCACTCAAAACTCAATAATTTAGTCTATGAAGTTTTACCCATTTTTCATTCAAAAATCCGAAATTAAAGATGAAATTAAGAGGAGATTCATGGAAATTGGTCAAAATCGAGTGAGAAGCACTTACCCAAGTCGCCCAGGTGAAAATCCCTTCAAAAATCGCCAAGAGCCGAGCTCTAGAAGTCAAAATGTGATAAAATGGTGAAACCCGCGAATTTGGGATTTAATTCTGTCTGCCCAGCGATTTGTTCACCGCGATCGCTTATGAACTTCCAAATCTTCGATCAAAAACCTAACCAAATCATGTCCGAATCACCCGAAATTTTACACACACATCCCAAATGACATGACGGAGCTACTGCAGCTTCCGAAATTCCATTCCGACCCTCGGATCAAAAACTCACCATCGGATTTCCATTCCGAGGCTATCTTCACACTGTTCCGACTACGGGAAACTTTCCAACACTTAAGCTCTCATTTAGGGACCAAGTGTCACAAAACTCTCCGAAACTCAAAACTGAACGTCCCGGCAAACCAAAATAGCAGAAAAGAAATTAGGGGAAGCAGTTAATAGGGGATCGGGGCGTTAATTCTTAAGATGACCGGCCGGGTAGTCACAGGGTGATAGTAGAAGGGGTGAAATTTTTAGCCAAGTTCTGCACGTTGTTGATGGTGTATGTTGGTGGTACGGTATCATTTGTGAGGATGTGAGATGTATGTATGTAGATAGGCAGGTAGGTATGTATATAGTGATCAATACACTAGTGTGTTGATCACGCCCAACTATGCCTTATAAAAAGGACAAAGCGGTCGTTGCAAATATATTCCGGTTAACAAGTCCGGTGTCGAATCCCACATGCAGTTAACCTATTAAACACAACTATTGGACTCACACAAATTAACGTATTCAATCTTCAGAATATTTTAAGTAATAAATTGGATGTTTACTAACTAAATAATACGTGATGAAAATGCAATAACTAATAACTAACTACAAACGGTTTGTAGACAAGAATTGGAATAATCTAGGATTATGGATTCCCCTATTATCAGAATCCTTTTTGCTACGTTTTCTATAAATTTGCCTAAGTCTTCTCTATCAATTATGAGCACTCTGACTGTCGTAACTCTCTCTCGAGTAATTACAACAATATACTAGACATATTCTCCCGAATTAAGCTAGATGGCCTTAAGTATAGCTCACTCAGATCGCACCAAGGTTTCGTTATCCCTAATCCACCTTTAAACCCTTCGTATTAATCTCCCATATACGTTAGGAGTGATGTTGTTCAATAACTACCTAAATATGCACTCTCTCCCAAGTAATACACACTAAATAGGCACAGTCGATTGAGGGCCCTTCAATCAACAACAATCATAATATAGTTGAACAAATAGAGAAAATACTACAGCAAATCTATATTAACATAACAAGAAAATCATCCTCCAATAGGTTCCATCAAAACCCTAGATTAGGAGTTTAGGTATGCATAATTGTTTTCACAATCATAACAATAGAATTCATCATCAATGATAAAAACGAGAGGAAGAAAGATAAAATCACGTTGCCGAATCTTCCGTCTTGCTTCTTGCCTGTTCTTGCCTTCAAAATTCTTCTAAAATCCAAGATACCCTCTTTTTGGGTGAGCTGGCATCATATAGGTCAAGGAGAGTCGCCTCTAGAATAACATGTTTAGCCCTGAAATAATTTTCCTCGGAGAGACGTGTGCGGCCGCGCACCTTGTGAAATTTCTGCCTGACTTGCGGGGCCCAGTGCGCCGCCACACACTTGGGCCTTTTCCTGCACTCTTCTTTATTCTTCTTTTTAAATGCGCTAACCTCTTTCGATCCTCTAACGACCTCCTGATTTACTCCATAAGCTTTTACTTGATCTTCAAATCTCCATATTGGCTCAAAACGCTCCTTAACCTTATTGTCGCCCGGAATTTCTCCTCCAAAGCATAAAACACTCGATCAGAGCAATTTACTCCCATTTAACGCCCAAATATCAATAAAGTGCAGCCAATTTAGAGTGCGAATAGTAGCCAAAACACATATTTATAGCCTATTATCAATACCCCAAACTTAAACCTTTGCTCGTCCTTGAGCAATCAACCATACCTTAATAGACACCACCTCACTAAGAGACTTTCCTAACTCATCACACCAATAATATTTCAAATACTCTAAATACAGTAGTGTAATATCTTCGCCTCAAGAATTCACTCACAAGCACCACGCAATATTCACAACTTACTCACTTACTTTACACAGTAGAATCACCCTTCCTCCATGAATCAAGTGCCCTCACACAATAAAAGAGAGTAGTTCCACACACAATACAATTTAAGAACATTTAGGAACTCAAAATAGAAAGAATTCACTCACTCTTAGAAACGACATTCATGTGCCACAAGAAATGCACCATAGGCTTGCCCGTAGTGTATCTACTAATTGAGTTCATTCAGTCAAGGATCAAGTAGGACTTCTAACTGGTTGTAATGTAGGCTGCGGGGTGGGTAGGATACATTTAGATATAAGAGTGACTAACCTCCTTAAGCACTTTAATACATACACTTTAGCAGTTGGAACCCCACACTTATGTCAAACCATACTCCACCTTCAAATCAATATACATTAACTCCCAATTATTTAAGCACCTTTCTATCAAGAGTCACCACTTATCAAGGAATAATTTTTTTTACAACAATAAAACTATTTTTTTATTTTCTTTCTTTTTCAATTCAAGTGGCTCTTACTTTTTCAAAACAGTGCACCTTTCTCCTTATTTCATTAGTTCCACTCAAAAGCCAAACCAACCACCCCACACTTTAACTTTTACAAAGTTCATAATAATTCAAGTTCTCATGAGAGGTGAACATGTCCAAATAGATGGTTAATTCAAACAATTGGATAAGGCTTGTAATGTGGTTGCCAAAAAAATAGGACAGGCTCAAAAGGGTTAACTACGATACATAACAATTAAGCGGGTAAAATATACATATGTGGCTCAACAAAGAAACGCCTATATCACTTCCAAGACTGAACAAAACTACTATTTCGTTTTGCGACCACACGGGGCAAGTTCTAGGCATCAAATGCAATGCACAAAATACAAAAAAACTCGCACGCTCATGGCACATGGCTAACTCAAGATTGGATCATCAACAACACTCTAGTCAAAGCACTTAAGCCAAGTTAAGAACATACAATGTAAGGCACTTATATAAGAGTCAACAGCTGAGCCTAAGCATCACACTAAAGCACTCGCTATTTCTCAAGGCATAACAAAGTTAAGAGACCTTGTCTTCATTTCAGCTCATAGCCCAAGGGTTCCTACTTCTAAAAAAAATAAAACTACCTATACTCGATTCAAACGAAACCATTGGAAAAGAACCGCGGCACAAAGAAAAACCAAGGGGGAATTACTACACTACCTACAATTCTTTTTTCTTTCGACTTTAATCCCTCAAGAAACCCATCAAATGGTATCCATCATCGGGAAAAGTCGAAACTCTTGATTTTTTTATTTTTATTTAATTTTTTTAAAATACCACTCAAACTAACCAAAGAAACTAACAGTCATCTACCTTACCATATATATACACAACATAAATACAACATATCCCCCACCCCACACTTAAAATAGTGGCATGTCCCCATGGCACAGAAAGAAAAATGTAAGGTAAAGGAAACTTCCCTGATAAAGTCAGTCTTGGTCGGAGACAGTGCCAGGATCGAGATGGCAAGCCCTGCCAAGCGCACACAGCGAAGCCATAACCTTACTCTCAGATTTTGCGTTTTGGGTGGCAAGGGCATCCACTCGAGTGCCCAAGTCCGTGACAGAAGTACGCAGCCCTGCCACTTCCTGCTCTAAGGCCGTCATTCTCATATCCCATCTGACCACTGAGTTACCCTCACAACCTGCTCGTGCGGAGGTGAGGCCGCCACAACCTCAGCTTTCCCTTCAGTACCTTCGCCAGGAGCATCAGACTCATCGCTACTTGACTCAACAGGTGCAACAGGATCCTTCCCAATCACCACTTTATTAGACCAGAACATCTGTTCCTTTTTTACTTTCCCATCCAAGTCCTTGTTTTTTGGTACACGTGCCGCACGACACAATCTAGTGATTAAGGAAGGAAAGAAGAAACCATACCTTTGCACCGGACAACGAATGAACATTTCATCATGAATAACCTTAGCTACATCAAAATCGTGGCCAATGATGAAACACCAGATCAGTGCAGCTTGGGGACCATTCACCTCTATGGTATTGGAAGAAGGCATCAGGCAGCTATTAATGACTTAGAGCCAACACTTCCCTTGAAAGGTGAGCGAAAATGAAATTTTTCCGCGACGTAATCCACACTACTTCCTTGTTGGGCACACATATTGTCAGAAAGAACATCTCCCACGGGATTGGTACTCTGCCATGGGTGTCAAAGTAGTTCTCCGCGTCAGGATCTTCCCCAAACATTGGCAACCGGTAAGCCCTCCGAATGGCCTCTATGGAGGCATCCACACTCTTTTTCCGCACCTTCCAGACGTGGTTCACATGTTCCGGGCAGTTGGCATAAAACTCCCGCACAATCATTAAATTGGATTCGTCTGGTTCTTCAAACAAGATATCCAGCCTGCGCCGAACCAATTTACGATACATATTGGGACAGTCATTTTGGAGGGACCCCAGATCAATTCCCCTCTCCGGTATGGGTTTCTGGATGACTTTTGACTAAAAAGTTCCTGAGTCGCGTGAGAAATGAACTTGGTACTATCATACTGGCGAACATTAGCCAGAGCTCGCGGCCTGGATGATCCAGCTTGACCACTAGAGGATGCACCTGTACATTTTCGTTTCTTGGATGGCGTCATACTACCTGAAACAAATACCACCATCAGCGAAAAACACTATATGTGAACCAAGGGCGGTTACTCAGACTTCACCAGCACACTTGGTCACAAAGTTACATTCTCAACTCAATGTGGCATTAATACAAACATCTGAAGTGCACAATTCATCCGAACTCCCTAACAACAATTTTATAACCCCAATTCAACCACAGATATACCAATGTCAACCTAACCCATCATAAAGAAATTCAACTATTGCCCCAACAAACAACCCGTGTAACTAGAGTACAATACAAGAGGAAATCTACTACAATACAAGAGGAATCTACTACACTACACAAAAATTAAAACAACCTAAGCAATAGCATGCAAAACAAACTTAAACAACAACACTTACCTGATGGAATTGTGAGGGTGTAGGTTGGGGAGGAGAGGGTAGCAGTCAGGAAAAGAAATTAAACGGTAGGAGGGGGGGAGGAGGGGGGTTGAATTTATAGGGGAGAAGGGACGGGTTTTTTATTTAGGTTTAAGAGAAAAGGGGAATTCGGGGTTTCTAGGTTAAGTGAGGGGGGGGGGGGATAAAGTGGGGGTAAGATAAGTTAGTGGGGGGGGGGGGGGCGCTGGAGAAAAATAAACAATAAAAAAATAAAAACTAAAACAACTAATTAAACACCCTACCGGCGTCTCCCAGTGCGCGGTCGGTGCGCGGCCGCGCATCTGTGGTAGAAAATTTAAAAAATGCGAGACCATATGCGCGATCAGTGGGCGGCCGCGCACGTTGAAATATTTGTTATATATATATATATGTGTGTGTGTGTGTGTGTGTGAGAGAGAGAGAGAGAGAGAGAGTGTGTGTGTGTGTGTGTGTATATATATATATATATATATACACACACACACATATATATACATATATATGTGAGCGTTACTGTGTTAAAACACAAAATCAGGAAAACAAAACTGTTAGAAGAATTAAAGAAATCTGGAAAAATAGTAGAGTTTAAGAAATATTCCGAGTCCACAATTTGCTTGTGTATCCTTAAGGAATTTTAACTCCCTCACACGTTGCCAAGGTAATGGATTAAATCCTCCCAGGATAAAACGGAATAAACCTTCCTGCAACAGTGGCAATACAAGCTGCAGGATACCAACGAACTTAAAGAACGGAGCAAAATCACACTTACGAATTTGAGAGAGAGAGACTGCGAATTAGGATGCAGTATATTCAGAAAGAAAGAAGTTCTGGAGTATTTTTCGTATCTAGAAAATGGAGCCTTGCCTCAGAATTTATAGGCAATTATCAGAAAAGGTGTCTGGAAAAGGTGCCTTTTTAGAAGAATACGCTGCCTGTCGCGGTTCTACCGCGGTCGCGGCAGAACCGCGGTCAGAGGAGCCTTCTGAACCTGGGGCTTTCTGAACCTTCAGCAGCAGGGTTCTGGCGTATTTTCAGCAGTGATTTAGCATTTAATTAATTATTAAATAATTAAATAAATTTTGTCCAAAAAATAATCTTATCGATCGATCATTTGACAAATCCAAATCCAAATCCAAATCCAAAGCCAAAGCCGAAGCCGAGCCGAGCGAGCGACAATGACGGCGCGAGGGTTCATTCTCTTCAACTCCTTTTATGAGCTTTAAGAAGTGATTCTATATATAAGCACACAAATGTGGTTGTCCCTCACCAATGAGGGACAAAGTGCAAGACAAAAGTTCACTTCTTCAAATTTTCAATTTCCCTCCATTTTATTTCCCTCCATTTCCAATTCACACTTCTTCTACTTTAAAGCCCAATGGCTTAAAGTCCAACAATCCCCCACATGAATGGGAATGGCTGTATCAAGAAAGATTATAGATGAAAGCTATGTGATTTTGCAAGTAAGGATTAATTGCATCTGGATAAGTAGGTTTCCCTTTGAACTTTCCGTAGTGAACATATGTCGGATATACTCGGTCAATCGGTAGATTTTATATCTTTGAACCGTCGAACTTTAGTGTATACCTAGACAACCATATGTCACACAATCAACCCTTAACCGTTTTTTAGTTCTCATTGTTGTGTTCGTTTCAGCCATGAACACCGCCTGGTCTCATAAGTGCGTAGAGAATTGGCCTTACAGAATTCTCATTGAAGCGGCTTCCACTTCACACTTACATAGGTGATTCCTAAACGTGTAATCCTTTAGATTGACACTATTTGATAACTACCACATCAAACTTAGGTAATCATTAAAGAACGTGTAAAGTCTATCCTTGTTACTGAACATTGTCTTCATCACGAGAATGGACAAAAGATTTTATTTTGACAATGTTGAACCGGTCAATCACAACTTTGTTTGAGCTCCTTGAACCTAGATCTTGGAACATCCAAAATTCTAGGTAGAGTTACCGCCATGTTGACTTGTCCTCGGCCATAGTCCCATTCCCTTAGATGATTTCTCAACTCCCTCTCTAGTTAAGCCTTTTGTAAGCGGATCCGCCACATTATCCTTTGATCTTACATAATCAATAGTGATAATTCCACTAGAAAGTAGTTGTCTAACGGTGTTATGTCTTCGTCGTATATGACGAGACTTTCCGTTATACATAACGCTCCCTGCCCGTCCTATTGCAGCCTCACTATCGCAATGTATGCAAATAGGAGCCAAAGGTTTTGGCCAGAACGGAATGTCTTCTAAAAAATTCCGAAGCCATTCAGCTTCTTCACCGGCTTTATCTAAAGCTATAAACTCTGATTCCATTGTAGAGCGAGCAATGCACGTTTGTTTGGAAGACTTCCAAGATACTGCTCCTCCACCAACAGTAAAAACATATCCACTTGTGGACTTTGTTTCTGTAGAGCCGGTTATCCAATTTGCATCACTATATCCTTCGATAACCGCAGGATATTTATTATAGTGCAAAGCGTAGTCTTGGGTATATTCCAAATATCCCAGAACTCGTTTCATTGCTACCCAGTGATGTTTGTTGGGATTACTTGTGAATCGACTAAGTTTACTTATCGCACAAGCTATATCAGGTCGTGTACAGTTCATGATGTACATTAAGCTTCCCAACACACGAGCATACTCCAATTGAGACGTACTTTCACCTTTATTCTTTATAAGATGATGATTTAAGTCAATTGGAGTTCTTGCACTTCTAAATTCCAAGTGTTTGAATTTTTCAAGTACCATTTTCACGTAATGTGATTGAGACAAAGCTAGACCCTGAGGAGTCCTCTGGATTTTAATTCCTAGAATTACATCGGCAACTCCTAAGTCTTTCATATCAAACTTACTAGCAAGCATGCGCTTAGTAGCTTGAATGTCGGCAATGTCTTTGCTCATTATTGGCATATCATCAACATATAAGCAAACAGTGACTATATGATTTGGAACGTTCTTAATGTAAACACATTTATCACATTCATTAATCTTAAAGCCATTTGACAACATCGTTTGGTCAAATTTCGCATGTCATTGCTTGGGTGCTTGTTTTAGTCCATAAANCTCGGGTGCGCATTTATGTGACCCAAATCTAAATCTCAACAACGTTAGATAAAATGTGTAGCGGACTACAGGTGCATTTATGTGACGTGGTTCAAAACGCGTTTTATGTGACGTTGAATCTTCCTAAAAATAATTAAACAAAAGCGGTTATAAAGTTAAAATTGAACCATAGGCTAAAACATGTATTAAAATCAGATAACTAGGCCAATAATAACAGTTGAGCGACCGTGCTAGAACCACAGAATTCGGGAATGCCTAACACCTTCTCCCGGGTTAACAGAATTCCTTACCCAGATTTCTATGTTCGCGGACAGTAAAACAGAGTCAATCTTTTCCTCGATTTGGGATTTGAACCGGTGACTTGGGACACCATAAAATTATCCCAAGTGGCGACTCTGAATTTTGAATAAAACAATCCCGTTTCGATTGTCACTTTAAGTTGGAAAAAATTTCCTTATACCCTTCCGGGGGTGTAGGTAAAAGGAGGTGTGACAAGGGGTATTCAGAAAAACCCGAAAAACCGAACCAAACCGAAAATCAAACCAAACCGACTAAAAAAACCGATACTTTATGGTTTGGTTTGGTTTTGATTTTGAATTTTAAAACCGATCGAATTTGGTTTGGTTTTGGTTTTAATCAGAAAAAACCGAAAAAAACCGAACCAAACCGACTATAGGAGTAACTATTTCAAATTTATTATTACACCTATATATATCTATATTATAAAGTTTCAAAAATTTAATGGTAAATGTCGATAGTTTGCACTTTTAGTATAGTTCTTTACCTTTACATTCTAGTTTGATTGGTAGTTTTCTTTTGTTAAGTGTAAGAAACCATTTAGTGTTAAAAATAATATATTTTAAATTGAGTCCTTAAATTATTCATCACTATTTGATTCAATTATCATCAATATATCTTGGTAAATAATAGATTTCTCAAAGAGCAATTGATTTGTTAGTGTTACATTGAAAATGTGATCGCCGGAATATGTGTTTGATAGTGTGTGTCTTATATTTAAGAAAAAACCGACAAATAACCGAAAAAACTGAAAAACCGACAAAACCCGACATAAATCGAATCGAGAAAAAACCGAATTAATTGGGGGGAATATCCCCAGCAGAGTCGCCATGCTGTCGCGCCCCCTTTTTTCCCTTTTTGCGGGGAAAGAGAAGTCCGGTTTCGACATTCATGGGGGGAATAACTCATTTCCTTTTGGGATTTGGGTATTTCGAAGAGTCTCCACCTAACGAATTATGGTGCGTTAGGGCACCTAGAGTGATTAACTCTTAGACTGGTTTGCATTACCAGAGATTTAGGGTAAGGGCTTGAAATAACCTTGAGGGGAAGGTGTTAGGCACCCCTCTTGGTCCACAACGGTGGGTCCCGGTCAAAATTATACTTATGAATTAGTCCTTTTAATAAATAAATAGTTTAAACACATAATTGCAAATAAGGGCATGCTTTGAACATTGTATGACTCAAGTAAAGAGACAAAGGAAAGACTTGAACAAATTGCATGTATAGGGAAAAAGCAAAGTTTAAACATCGGGAATTGGGAAAGAGGGGTCCTAGGTTGGTTAGCCTATAGGATCACCCCACACAATGCCCAGTAAACACTCCTCAATGAGGGGCTACACGTGACATTAGCGCGTAGTCATCATATCCCTACTACCCTATTCCCTCCCCTTGGTCATAGCCTAAAACGCTCTAGCAACCTTGAAAATGTCCTATGCGTGCACTACCCGTCCCTTCCTCGTGGCCCTGGAGGTATTTTAGGGCCTCTACTTTGGACAGTTCTAGACCTTCCTAAGGTTTTAAAATATAAAAGTCTAGGCGTCAATCAAGAACAATTAGGACTGCATTAAAAGAGAACAAATTATAGGCTCATAGTTACCTCCACAAATATAAAAAGTAAATGCACGTCTTCAAACAACAGTCAGGTATTTAAGAGAAAATACTAGAACATGATATCTAGGTGAGCAGGGATTATACAGTATTGAATTAGGACGAAGTGTAAAAATCCTATTTAGCTTGCCTACTGATTTAGACCTGTTAAATCTGAACAGTTTTAAAAATAACAAAGCACAGTTTCATAGTTGCAGAATTTAAATCGCCCTAGAGGCTTGCCTAAGCGCATAACAGTGGTGTCCTAAAAGCATGACATCTACATTGATTAGGAATGCAGTAAAACAGTGAATAGTTTTAAAACGAACAACTTGAGATCCTATAGACATGTTTTCTAGCGGTATTAATTAAGGCAATGTTTGAGAAAAACGTATTTGAAGAAACGGACAGTTGAAGAAACTGATTTTAAGTCCTATAGGCATGATTTCTATTAGAACTGATTATAATCCCTGTAGGCATGGTTTCTAATATTGTGGAAGTAAAAGAAACATAGCAAATGCATTAATACAATCCTATAGGAACGGTATCTACCCGATTTGCCCAACATATATAACTACCCACCCCTTTTCACTAATCACCGCAATGTTGTTTACAAATAATTATTACAGACCGGCTGAATAAATTATATAAACAAATAAAGAAAAAGAAGAAGTTAACTATAGGGAGCCTGAAGTAGGCCCAAATGACTTCCCAAGCCTCCAATAGCCTCAAATGCCAAAGTCCATAGACAATATCATGTCTAGGTGTGTCAGAGTTCCCTAAGGACCTCAAGGATCACGGGCAGTGCTCACACCTAGACCTTTTCTCAAACAATAATTGATTTAGGTGCAGTGTGGAAAGGCCGGCTCTGACATGCCAGAGTTCAGAGAGATCTCAAGGATCTCAAAGCAGTACACATGCCAGAGGGGTAGAACCTAATATTCTATGAGTAATGTGAGAGTGTATGATGACTTTGAACGAGTTTGGTAAATAATAGAAAGAGGGTTTTAGTAGTTAGAAGGAACATTGTAAAAGTCAGAACATAGTTAGAGTAGAAATAGTTTGAGAAAACATGAAGAACATCTTTTAAAAAATCAGAGAGCAACTCATAGAACACAGACTTCATCCAAAGGAAAGGGTAGGGGGAACACCTAGAACATATTAATGTAACAACAAGAGCGCAGAAGTTTTTTTTTTAGAGTTCTTTATAGGATTTAGGAGTCAATCATACACCTATAGTACAGATATAAAACAAACAGTTGAGAACATAGTTATACTACGCAGAGTTGAACATAGAGTCAGAAGTACTTAGGGGGTACTAAATAACCTAGAAAAGTAAATTACTATCAGGAACTGGGTAAACAAACATGCTAAGTGAAACCAGGATTTAAGCATGCTAGTTACATATCGAAAAGCCAAGTGATAGACGGGAATAAGACTGGAAATCAGTAAACTAATGCAGTAAGAGAACACATAGAGTTTTGAACTTGTAATTAAATCAGGACATACCAGTTAAGGAGAGCAGACACAAAGTATAGAACAGTGTAGTGTAATAACTAGCCTTGGCTTACAGCCGGCTAGTTCAATGGAAGTAGCAAGTAACAGAAAAGAGCAGAAAGCTTTAAGTATAAGAGAGAGTTTTGAACTAGTGTTCGTTGTCCTGAACTTAAAACAAGAGGGGGGTTTATATAGTAATCGAAAGCTTAACAAATAAGGTAAGAGATCAATTAAGTAACAAATCGGGGAAGTCACATGTACATCAGCAAGTCTCTCCCTTAATCAAGGGATAATCAAATCAACGTGACAGCATGCTAGGTATTTAAGGAAAGGAATCAAGTAAGGTATAGGTATAGAATAGGTAATTAGGGGTAAATGAACAGAAGTTTATTTAAGGAAACAAATGAGTAAGAATCAGCAAAGTACACACAAGGCAAGGGAAAAATAATTAAGGCAAGCAATCCAGTCAAATCGAATAGAGAGGTAAGAATCGAAAATTTAAAGAAAAGTAGTTCAAATTAAATCAGGAAATAAGGGATTCAGAGTAATCAAGGGTTCAGAAAGTCATGAAAGAGTCAGCATGTTTAGCATATAAAATAAGGTAGAACATGAATAGTCAGGATTTCGCATAGCTATAACAAAACACATAGTTAAACGACACTGATTCAAGGAGAAATATACCAGTCTTAACATGAATAGTCAAGACGAAC
>NW_017672707.1:172709-173929 GCF_001879085.1 Nicotiana attenuata | reverse complement strand
CATCTTTCTTTAGATCCCCTCCCTTCCCCTTTTTCTTCATCTTTCTTCATCCCTTCTTTCCCTTCTCTATGACTCCATTTTTTTTCCGGTGGTTTTAGCTTTCAAATTTTTTCACAGCCCTTTCAAATTGGGGTAGAGGAATAAGTCAAAATTCAAAAGACTTAATTCTCTGCTCATGTATTTTTTATGGATAGATAACTTTCTTTAAAAGAGAAGTGAAGGAAGTAGTGGTACTCATGGTGGAGGAGCCAGGACAAGTGGATTATTCTTTTAAGAAGGTTGAGTGGGTGGGTTTGAAGAAGGGAGGAGGAGTTTTCTTTAATTTTAATTTTAATTTTTTGCTTTTTATTTTATTTTTTGTTTATGAAATTAAGATTTTGTTAAATAATATTATTTTTGGCATAGAATCTGACGTGGATGCTGATTTGTCATCCACGTCAAGCAAGTGAGCATCACATGATTCCGGAGGTGTTTAAAAGTCTTGTTTTGATTAAGTTGAAGTGTTTGGATGAAACTTTATGGAGTATAGGGACCGGGATGACAAACCGAAACAAGTACAAGTGTCTCCCACGCTATTCTGCCTATCTATATTATTAATGACAGTCCAAATTCCAACGTGAATGAATGGACTTCATATGTTCAATTCTTTTTTAAGAAAAGGGTTTACTTTTACCTTTCAACTTTTGTTTACGATAAGAAAATTACTCTTATATTGAAGTTTCGTATTAGATTCAAAGACAAAAACAAAAAAAAATTCTAATAACAAAAGTAAAATTAGCTAAAAAAATTATCGAAAGATAAACTTGTTCTATTTTGTATAACATAAAGGACAAACTTGACCATTTTTCCTTGAACAGAATATAAGGTAAAAAAGAGTTACATAAAACATTGTCGAATAAGAATTTCTAATCTACACCCAAAAAAAAAAAAAAGAATTTCCAAATTTTTGAATATTTATAAGCTATTTTTATAATTAGTTTGGTGTGAAATGGGGATACCAGAGAATGGATCTCCATTATTTGGTTGGGTTAGCGGTGGTCACATGGCCATGTCTGGAAAATAAACAACAGTCCAAAAATAGTTACAAAAACAGTCCTCTGTTTTTGACAATTAAAATAGTAAATCCATGTCTTTTTGCTCCTCCGTACCTCACAGTACCACTATAATGTTAGTCAAGATAATAATAGCTGTAAAGAGGAATAAATGAATAGAAACATAAC
>NW_017672707.1:167252-168712 GCF_001879085.1 Nicotiana attenuata | reverse complement strand
CATATAAGCTTCCATAAAGACCTCTTATACACTAGTAATGACGTATATACACCCTTATACACTGAAAAAATATAATTATACATCATTAAACACAAATCTACGCACTTATACTTATTTATACATAATTATACAATATCGTATAAGTATGTATAAACACCAGTTATACAACATATGCATTGGAAAATACCTTATGTTAATCACTACACCTCTGTTCAACACCAATATTATCAACAAAAAAGAAGAAGAAGAACCAATCAACTCAAGATATGTCTAAATGAACCCCCAAATTCTTGAAAGTTGTCTCACCCAATCAATAATATTATTATTAATCAATAACCATCCGGACGGAAGCATGAATTCACAATGAAAACTTCCTGACCTGAAAACTTTAGCTTCGTCACTCACAGAGTTATAATTTTTGGCTCATATTTCGATATCAAATACCAACAGTAAGAGACTCAAGATTATTAAAATCATTAATGGGTCAAATGTTTTCTGCCTCAAATCCCTTTCAAACGAACAACTTATTCATATTCTTCATCTTACTCTAGAACTTCATCTTTTTTGCATTATCAAAGTTTGAAGGAATTAAAAAAGGATTAGGGGAAGTTAGATCTGAAAATTAGAGAGGAGAAAAATAGGGATGGAAGATAGATTTAAATTTTTTAGAGGATAGAAGATGAAAAATAGATCTAAAACTTAGAGAGGATACAAGATGAAGATGAAAGATGTTGGCCGACAATGAAGAGGCGTGGAAAGAGAAAGAGAAAAGACAAATTAGGTTAGTGATTGAAAATTCTCTTTCAAATTATTGGCAAACTGGCTATACCAGGCAAATTAAAAAAATATGGGCTGAGTTTTGTTGGAATATTATCCCAAGTGATAAAGAGAGTATTTTTTTCCTTTAAGTAAAGGAAGTATTAAAGGTGGGCTATCGTTGGCCCTATTGGCCCATGTTCAGACTTGGGGAAAGATTCAAGATTTTGCCTTGTATAGATGCAGGTTCCCAGGGAAGTGACTCGGCGCGTTCTTCGCCAAGAGGGTATTCATGTGATGGAAGACTCATGGAGTTGACTATATTCGGAGCCAAGTCAGAGCGGGTGGCTCTTAGCAACGGTCCTAGTAGATCCCGAGGGATAAAGTGTGGTGCCCAATGATTTCAAGCCTATGAGTACAGTTAAGGATCAAGATTGTAACAGCTTATGAGAAGGTGCCCAGAATGTTCTATGATATTTTGACTTGTGGTGTAGCATTTGAGAGATATGAAATAGTTCGTGGGATTTGAGACAGCATGGCCTCGTGACTCAAGGTCACTCGGGGTGAGTGCAGAGGGAGTATGTTATGTGTTGAAGAGAGTTAGTATTATTTCCAAGGCAATCAAGGATAAACTGGAAGGAGGTAGATTGATCAGCCATAGTTGAATTGGCATATTGGGGTCAGTGATCAGTTCATTCAGCGTG
>NW_017672707.1:136486-166280 GCF_001879085.1 Nicotiana attenuata | reverse complement strand
AAATATTTATTTTAAATTTTACTTTAGAGCTAAAAACATTTTTTTTAGAAACATGTGATGTAATTAAATTATTGAATTCCAAATGTTTGTTAATGCAGACTTTATATGATGAGGTTTAAATTTATTGAAATAATCTTGCAAATGTTTTGAAAAATAATTTTTAAGGAAAAAAGACTCCTAAACTGCCATATTTCTTGCGTATCTTTTAGACTATTACCCTTAACGAAAAATAGAGTTAAATAAATCACTCAGATAATTAATTAAGAATAACAAGGTAATCAACCACGTCAAGTGGTGTGATAAGAAAATGTTAAAGTAAAAGTTAATAAACATTATAATAAAAATATTGAATTTAGATTAAAACATATTTAAATTGAGATAAAGAAAATATAAATTGAAGGATAAAAGCTTTTTAATTGAAATCTTAAATCTTGAATTGAAAGATAATCTTTTTTTGAATTAAGAGTCAAAAATCAAGTTTGATTGAAAGAGCATTATGATACTATTTAAATAAAAAAAATTGCAGATCTTATTGATTTTTCTTCGTGCTTCATTATTGTTCGATTTTCTTTTATGAATCAAGATTTGCAAATGTGTAAATATAATATTTATATATGTGTATCTATATTTGTTAGAGATGTGATACTATATGATATATTATAGGAATATGATATTATTAGAATATTCTTAGGAGAGATTTTAGGGAGTACGAGCTTAAACTCATGTATATATATTCTTCTTTCTGGGAATGAGAAAGAAGTCAGATCCATCTAAAAGTTGTGCAATCTCTAATGAATTACTTTTCCCATTGAAGCAGTGATAGTAAGGTGAATTCTCCTTTTCTTTCTTATTTATGAAGCTTTGAAAAAATTCTATAACCGTGATATGATATTGTTCTTAATGTTTAATTCATTCATTTTCTAGAAGTATATCATCAATTCTTAAAAGTAATTAGTATGATTTTCTGGTGAATTTGAATATTATAAGGTTCATCAAGTTGATATAAAATAAAGGCATTCTGCGTTGTTCATAATTGGATAATGTGTATGCGCTATATGTAATTACACATAATTATTATATTTAAATTTTAAGTCAAATATTTTATAATATCATCTATCATTTATTTTGACTATTTTGATTTCAAAAGGCTTCCTGTTTGGTTAAAGAACATAGAAAATACTCTTTAGAATATCTACAAATAAATAGTAATTGTAACGATCCGACCGGTCGTTTTGAGTCCTAGCGCTCCGTTCAGCAATCGGAGTCCGTATACAGCTTCATTTCAGGTATCATGACTTGTACGCGTGGTCGGAATTAAGTTCCGGAAAGTTCAAAGTTGATTTGGAAAGAGAATTCTCATTTCAGAAGCTTAAAGTTGAAAGAATGAACTAAGATTGGATTTTTGAGTAAACAATCTCGGAATCAGGATCTGAAGGTTCCAGCAGGTTCGTATGATGATTTTGGATTTGGGCGTATGCCCGGTTCGGGTTTTGGATAACCCGGGAGCTTTTTGGCGGCTATTGTGGAAGTTAGCATTTTAGAAGAAATTTCATAAGTTTGGCTTGAAGTGCATTTCAGTGTTATCGATGTTCGTTTGGGGTTTCAAGACTGTGAATAGCTCCGTATGGTGATTCTGGAGTTGGGGGCACGGTCGGAAGTGAATTCGGAGGTCCGTAGGTCATTTTGGAGCCATTTGGCTAAAGATAGAAATTTGAAGGTTTTTGAGAAGTTTGACCGGAGGTGGACTTTTTGATATCGGGGTCGGAATCCGATTCCGAAAGTTGGAGTAGGTTCGTAATGTCAAATATGACTTGTGCGCAAAATTTGAGGTCAATCGGACGTGATTTGATAGGTTTAAACATCGGAAATAGAAGCTTGAAGTTCTAAAGTTCATAAAGCTTGAATCAGGGTGTAATTCATGGTTTTAGCGTTGTTTGATATGATTTGAGGCCTCGAGCAGGTCCGTAATGTATTTTGGGATTGGTTGGTAGGCTTGGTTGAGGTCCCGGGGGCCTCGGGTGGATTTCGGGTGGTTAACGGATCAAAAATGGAATTTTTGAAGGGCAAAGGTTGCTGGTATTTCTGCTTCTGCGGAAAAGGGACCGCAGAAGCGGCCAGGAAGACCGCAGATGCGGATTTTTGGAGGAAAAGCTGGGACCGCAGATGCGGTCAGGAAGCCGCAGATGCGGGACAGCACCTGCGGAATAGGAAGCGCAGAAGCGGAAGCTGGGCGGCTTGGGAAGGAGCCGCAGAAGCGGCGTTTTGACCGCATAAGCGAAAATAATTCCACATAAGCGGAAATCACTGGAGGCAGAAGACTTGTTTTAAATCGGGGTTTTGGTTCATTTCACCCATTTTTCATGGCTTGGGGCGATTTTTGGAGAGCTTCAAAGAGGGATTTCGTCATCTATGTTAAGGTAAGATACTCCTACTCATTTCCAAGATAAATACAGGATTATATCATGGAATTAGACATAAGCATAGTGGGCAAGTTAGGATTTTTAGAAGAAAACCTAGAAACTTGATAAATTGGATTTTACCACGAATTTGAGCATGGAATTAGGAGTAAATTGTATATTCGAGTTCATAGGGTCCTGGGTAATCTTTATCTTCAAAAAATTTTGGATTCCGGGCACGTGGGCCCGAGGGCGTTTTGGTAAACTTTTCGTTCGGGGTTAGGAATTGTAACAAATTGGGTTGTAAAGTTTAATTGAGCATATATTAATGGATTTGTATAATCATTGGCTAGTTTTGGAGCATTGTGCGTTGGTGCAAGTCTTCGGAGGAATGTAGAATGCCGGTTATGAGTCTTCGGAGCGAGGTGAGTCTCCTTTCTAACCTTGTAAGAGGGAATTATCCCCATAGGTGAAATAATTGATTATGTGCTCCTATTTGTGGGGGCTACGTACGCACGAGGTGACGAGAGTCCGTGCGTAGCTACTATTATGCTATTGTCCGGGTAGTTAGGACCCAAAAAGCATGTTACACTTGGATTATTTATGAACCCCTTGATAGCTTGAATTGCTTAAATCACCTTGGATTAGTAAATGAATTTAAAAAGAGATTAAACCTCATTCTTCCTGTATTGTTAAAAAGAGAAATTTTGTCTTATTTGGATAAATATCCCCGATAGATTCCTAATTGACTGATTGAGCATGTATCTCTATGTGTAACTGCGTCGCACGCATGATTCGCGAGCAGGGTATGTGTTTATTTATGGAACGGGCCGAACGCCTCGGCAGATTAAATAGATGCATCTATGGTTCGGGCTGTTCGAGCCTCGGCTGTGCACAGTTTACATTTCTGTTGGAGCGGACCGTCGACTTCGGCATGATTTGCGGATGATATATAATTTGTTTTTCCTGAAAATTTTTAAATGTGGGTATTGCCTTTCATGGCTTGGTATAAATTGATAAAATAATAAAAAGAAAATCCTTTATTACTTGTTGAAGGTGTTTACCTGTTTTCTCGCTTTGTGAGTTAGAACTGCTATATAAAATCCCTGATTTCCTCGCACATTTAGTATATTATTATTGGACCACTAGTAAGTGTCAAGGTTGACCATCTCGTCTCTACTTCTTCGAGATTAGACGGGATACTTGCTGAGTACACGTTGATTACGTACTTATACTACACTTCTGTGCATTTTTGTTGCACAGGTATAAGTAACTCTAGTGGCCTACTGAGCGTAGCAGCGCGGATGATCCTGGGACTAGGTGAGCTGCATTATTTGAGGCGACCCGCAGCTAGTGTAGTTCCTTTCAGCTTATGGTATTTAATTCCTGTCCACTATATTTCGGACGGATATTGTATTTTATTTCCTTATCAGAAGATGCTCATGCACTTGTGACATCGGGTTCTGGGATGGTTTTCGAAAGATGTGTACTAATAGTTATTACTTAATTTGAATCGAAGTAGAGATTGTTTTAATTATGAAAAATGGAAGGAGAAATCCTATATTTTCAAAGGTAATTTTGAATTTAATTGATTTTTAGTTGGCTTGCCTGACAGCGGTGTCCGGCGCCACCACGACCCTTAGTGGATTTTGGGTCGTGACAACATGGTATCAGAGCACTAGGTTCCCGTCGGTCTCACGAGTCATGAGCAAGTCTAGTAGAGTCTCGCGGATCGGTACGGAGACGTTTGTACTTATCCTCGGGAGGCTACAGGGCTGTTAGGAGTACTTCCCTTCTTGATTTCCTTATCGTGCGGTTCAATTCTTTTGAGGCTTATGCCTCTGATTTCTTCCTACTCAATCTTACGCGAGCGCTCGTTATAAATCGAAAATTGAAGGATTGTAATGGCACTACAAATGTGGTGCGGGATGATTCTCCCGGTATAGTTGATTGGACTATTATAGTCGCCTTATGGAAGGATATTCTATTGTTCAGTTCAGCAACAGAACTTCTAAGAGCCTTGAGGCTGGGCACAGGTTGCCACGATGCTTATGAGCGATTATTCTGCAGTATTGNAATTTCGGATTCCGGCCACGTGGGCCCGAGGGCGTTTTGGTCAACTTTTCTTTCGGGTTAGGAATTGTTACAAATTGGGTTGTAAAGTTTAATTGAGCATATATTAATGGATTTGTATAATCATTGGCTAGTTTTGGAGCATTGTGCGTTGGTGCAAGTCTTCGGAGGAATGTAGAATGTCGGTTATGAGTCTTCGGAGCGAGGTGAGTCTCCTTTCTAACCTTGTAAGAGGGAATTGTCCCCATAGGTGAAATAATTGATTATGTGCTCCTATTTGTGGGGGCTACGTACGCACGAGGTGACGAGAGTCCGTGCGTAGCTACTATTATGCTATTGTCCGGGTAGTTAGGACCCAAAAAGCATGTTACACTTGGATTATTTATGAACCCCTTGATAGCTTGAATTGCTTAAATCACCTTGGATTAGTAAATGAATTTAAAAAGAGATTAAACCTCATTTTTCCTGAATTGTTAAAAAGAGAAATTGTCTTATTTGGATAAATATCCCCGATAAGTTCCTAATTGACTGGTTGAGCATGTATCTCTATGTGTACCTGCGTCGCACGCATGATTCGCGAGCAGGGTATGTGTTTGTTTATGAAACGGGCCGAACGCCTCGGCAGATTAAATAGATGCATCTATGGTTCGGGCCGTTCGACCCTCGGCAGTGCACAGTTTACATTTCTGTTGGAGCGGGCCGTCGACCTCGGCATGATTTGCGCATGATATATATATTATTTTTCCTGAAATTTTTTAAATGTGGGTATTGCCTTTCATGGCTTGGTATAAATTGATAAAATAATGAAAAGAAAATCCTTTATTACTTGTTGAAGGTGTTTACCTGTTTTCTCGCTTTGTGAGTTAGAACTGCTATATAAAATCCCTGATTTCCTCGCACATTTAGTATATTATTATTGGACCACTAGTAAGTGTCAAAGTTGACCATCTCGTCTCTACTTCTTCGAGATTAGACGGGATACTTGCTGAGTACACGTTGATTACGTACTCATACTACACTTCTGTGCATTTTTGTTGCACAGGTATAAGTAACTCCAGTGGCCTACTGGGCGTAGCAGCGCGGATGATTCTGGGACTAGGTGAGCTGCATTATTTGAGGCGACCCGCAGCTAGTGTAGTTCCTTTCAACTTATGGGATTTAATTCCTGTCCACTGTATTTCGGACGGATATTGTATTTTATTTCCTTATCAGTAGATGCTCATGCACTTGTGACCCGGGTTCTGGGATGGTTTTTCAGAGATGTGTACTAATAGTTATTACTTAATTCGAATTGAAGTAGAAATTGTTTTTAATTATGAAAAATGGAAGGAAGAATCCTAGATTTTCAAAGGTATTAAAAGAGAATTTAATTGATAACTTAGTTGGCTTGCCTGACAGTAGTGTCCGGCGCCATCACGACCCGTAGTGGATTTAGGGTCGTGACAGTAATAGCTACAACTGTTAAATTTTAGAGAACCCATGATCTTTGTATGGTAATTATCTCAATTGATTGGATCCATTTGATGCATTGTTCTTTAAAATAGAGCACCAAGGACCGAGAACAACTTCTTTGTAATATAAGATGGTATCGATTGTCTCCTGAGTTATTTTCTCATTAGTGTATGCATTGAAAGAACATGATTTAAAATTGCATATATGTCTAGAAATGATGTCGAATTGAATTGTACTTCGTCTTTACTATGACTTAATTCTCATTTGCTTATCTTCAAACCTTTTTATGCACATTGTTTTTTTTTTTTTTGCAAATAATAGAAGATGTTATTTGTTTGGTATTCCAGGAATACAATTATTCAGATTTTTTTACTACTTTTCTTTATTTAAATAGTAGTAATTTAACAGTTACAAAATTATTGAACATTTAGAAAAATAAAGGTCAAATTACTTTTAAACAAAAAATATTTTGTGTTTTTCTGTCCTAGCTAAACTTAATTTTATTCTTCTTTTTACCATTTTTGTGCCTTCTCAACTTATCGAATTTTACTGAATCAATGAATTCCTAGCTACAAAATAAGAGTGTGAAAACAAATTAAATTTAAGAGTTAGACTAAGTATTGCATAATGCAACAACAAACTAACATGGTTTAAAAGGTTGAAAGAGTAATACTTATTTTATTTTGAGATAAGGAATTATTTTGGATTTGTGAAAAGCAACGATATACAATGGATAATGTTACATATCTCGAATCTCATTAAGTAAAGTAAAAAATAAAAATATTTAATAATAAAAGTCTTCTGAGCAACATAGTGAAATGTTAAAAATAGAAAAAATATTCTCATGTAGAAAGTTTTCAATAATTAAAATAAAATAGAAAAAAACTATCATCAATAGACGTAATACAAAATAAATTATTATTAAAACATTAGATAAAAAATAAAATGAGGAAAACTAATCAAAACATCATAGTATAATAAATATATAAAATAGGGCACAAAAATTTTAAAAATAAAATAAAGTAGGAAATAAAAAATTATTATTTATATATTAAATATTCGAAAACTGTCAACAATATAAGAAACAAAAATTAAAAATTAGGAGAAAGAAAAATGTATGTCGATATATAAAATGGAGTAATGGACAAGGATACTAACTCATTAATAAAAGCTTTTATATCTATGTAATAATAGGAAATGGCCGATAATGTAATATACTAAAATAACAAATAGAAAAGTAATTAAAGCTATATAATTAGTTTCCTTTAATTTTATTATTTTATTTTTGGTTACACTGCATTACAACAACAACAACTTATCCAGTATTATCTCACACCGTGGAGATTGGTTACACTGTATTAAAGATACAAAATACAGTTGATAATTTTATTAAAATAATATGATTAATATTTTTCTAATGTTATTCGCGCATTGCGCGGGTTCTAATACTAGTATAATATAATAGAATCCAAGTATGTAACTTTTTAATTTTTGAGAAATTTTCATAAAGCACTATCTTTTAGTGGTAATTAGCTATCTATAGATACCATTTGCTATATTACGCCCTGTAGATACGTTTTAAGTTTTTATAAGATGTATTTGATGTATTTAGACTACTGTATTCATGAATACAATAGGAAAAATATGCGTGAATCAGGAAGTCCAGCTAATCAGTTGTTGTATTCAACTGTATTCAAGAGTTGTATTATTGAATACAGTAACGTATATTGCTTAAAAAAGGGACCTTTCAACTGATTTAAAACGGAATGGAAATCAATCTAGCAAATAGTCTCCTAATATAACTCAACTAATACAATTATATCACCCATAATCTGTATTTCTCCCTTCATTAAAGATTTTCCATCCGAAAGTATCAAAAAAACAGAGCAAATCGTGGATTCTCAATTCTCCCTTCTTTCTTTTCAGTTCCTTTGTTACAGTTCGTACAAAATAAATTTCAACCAAGAAAACTCGAGATTGATACAATTATATACAAAAATACGTTGAAATTCGATTTTGCATATGACTACATCAATGTATCCCTAAATCACATGAATTTTGTTCCATGGAGTTATTTTTTCCATTAAATTTAGCTATGGATTTAAATTTGCTTATGTCTGTGCAAATTCCTAATGAAGTCGAATAATGAGACTGTCTCCATTGAGCTCAAGAACGGCACCGTTGTTCATGGAACTATTACAGGCATCTCTTTTTTTCCCTACCTCTCACTCTCTCCATTGTGCGTTCTTTATTGATTATGTATTAATAATACATGTATTGTTGTGGAGCATTACGCTAGTACAAAAGAATTGAATGTAAAATCAAATTGTATGTATATGTATTTAGCTGTATTTCTGAAAGGTTACTTGACCTTCACTGTTGTTCTTTTTTTATTTTTTATGTATTAATAATACATGTATTCTTGTGGAATACAGTGGCTCTAACTGTTTTTTTATTAAATGTATTTGTTGTATTAAAATGTATGCTTATAAGTATAGGTGTATTCAGACATGATTAAATGTATAACGGTGTATATATTTGTGTTGTATACTACTCTCTCTCTCTCTCTCTCTCTCTGTAGGTGGTGCCATCGACTGCATCTGAATATTTGCATACAGTTAAGGATGAAGGAAGCATTACACCGTATGGCTCTTAGAGAGAAAATGCAGTTGTGGGCGGTTCCAAGTCGACGAATTACCGTGCCCACACGCTTGGGCTGTCCTGAAGAGCAAGTTTCTAATGCCAGAAGATTATTGCTCTGATTATTACAAACCAAAGTCTGTTGTAATGACATATGAGGTGCCCGTGTATCCTTTGCCGGACCGGAAAGAATGGAATATACCAGCACATATAGCAGATGAAGTTGTATTACCACCCAAATGGAAAAGACCTCCGGGAAGACCAAAGAAGAAGCGTGATAAGCCGTTCATTGAATTGTTGCAGAAGAAAAATCAATATTCGTGTAGCATATGTGGGCAGGAAGGACATAATAAGCGTACTTGTAGAAATGCTCCACGTAGAAATTAGTTCACATTCTGACTTATATTAATGCAAAATGATTTGTTATTGGAACCGGTTTCATATCGAATATATTTTGGATATACTTAGTTGGTGTATTAAATCTGAATTCGTAATTAAAATACGACTATTATATCTTTATTACATCTAAATATAGATGAATACAATCATTGAATACATATGATTACACTCGGTTATATACATAGGATATGATTGTATCATAGGAAATCAGAGATTGAATATGATTTCTGAATATTAGTATTCAAATACACTTGAATACATATTAATACAATCTGTTATACACGTATAGATGTCTAAATATGTATTGTACAAAGGTCTAAATAGGCTTGAATACATATGCATTAAATAAATACAGATGAATAAAATCAGTTATATACATAAGACGTATTCAAAATACAGCTGAATACATATTAATGCAATACATTATGTAAATATGAAGGCCTAAATACACCTGCTGAAAATATGTGAACATACTCTGCTGAATACATATAAATACAATTTAATGAATATAGATAAATATATCATGTTGAAATACAGAACAATATAATATGGTAAATTATAATATAAATGCAACCTGTCGACTTGTTATGAATGCAATACGTTTAATAGAGAGTAATAGAGGAAGTTGAATACTGACTGATACAATAAGTTGAATACATATCAATACAACATGTTGCATACATATCAATACAAACTGTTGCAAACATACTTAAAAAACAACATGTTGAAGCACAAAAACAGTCAATACATCGATTGGATGCTTGAAATGATAGTATATAAATACTGTTGATACGGTCAATAAATTAAAAAAAATTTTGCTAAACTAACACCATCTTTACCAATACACCGTCCAAAAAAACAGTATTCACAAAAAACTCCCATCGAAAACTAAATTCACCTAAGACTACTCTAACATAACCAACGTTTCAGAATCAGTGATGTGCCTAAGAATCTTTGAAGGTGCTTCGCTCTCGCTTATGGCATCAGCGTCTATCTTCCGCATAGCATAATCCCAAAGGAGGGCACCATATCTTTGACGGAGTAAATTGACATCAAATTTTGTTTGTGGAAACCAAACCAACGGTGCTCAGAAACTCTGTGTATGCCGTGACATGCACCCCACAATCCCTGAAAGAATACATTAAAACAGTTACAAACAAGAATTTAAAAAAGGTTTCATATTCATCATCAATACATAAAGTCATTAAGTGTTATGAATACATATAATACAACTAGATACAGTTAAATATTGAAATACATATTCATACCATTGAGTACAAAACAGTAAATATCTACATACAATATGCAAGGAAATTTGTAATAAGTACGAAAACACAGTGAATGTAAATTTGAATACATCTAAATACATTTAAATACAACATATAATAACTAAGTAAGCACAACTCAGTGAATGACATTGTAAATGTGCAAATGAGTTCTGGATTGTTTAAATTCTTATGAATACAACTAAATACATACAAATACATCAACATACATATAAATCACATGAATAAATATGAATACATCAATGTACCCCTAAATCAGTTGAACAACTTTGAAAGCATATTGATACAATAACAATTACCTTTTCGTGCCGTGTATCCGAGATTTTTTTTGCATCAACTTCCTTAAACTTGACACATGAAGAATCATTCATAGGTTTTTTCCTCTTTTTCGCAACTGGAATTTTGGTTTCTTTTAAGGATTTCTCAACTTGGACTTCTTTCAATTTGTCATTGTGTAATTTAGTTCTTCTCTCTGAAGCTCTAGTTGCTGATACACTTGCAAATTCCGACTCCACTTGAGTTATTTGCAACGAGAAGAGGGCCAATCAAAATTGAGAATTTTGGTGGGTATATCTCTGGTTACCATCTTGTGTGACGACGAATCCGACATTGGAGAGAAAAACGATAACTATCTGTTGAGTAAACAATAACAATGGTTATTGTTTAAGAAGCAAACAAAAATCTGTATCAAAATCGAAGAAGCTAAATACTTTTATCAAAATCTAAGAAGCTAAATACTTACCGCAAGAACTTGTAGCAGGAAATAAAACCACAATTTTAGAGAGAAACTAACTGGGGAGTGATAATGGGGGAGACCTAGCGAATTTGGGTGGAAGAAGAAGTCTGAAACGTGGTTTTGTGGGAGAAGAGAGTAAAGTGTATGAAAAAAGAGAGAGAGAGGACGTGGTTTGTGAAATTTATCGTGATTATGTGAGAGAAAATCTGAAAAAGGAGAGAGAAAACTATTAATTAGCGTATATGGTGCCTTAAGTATAGGATGTAACCATAATTAAATATCTTGCTATAAAGGGTAAAAGGTAGCTATATAATATAATTTTTTTAAATGGTATTTATTTAAAATAAATAGGGTATTAAGCTTTTCTATAGGGTGTAAAAATTCCTTAATTTTTCCTCCATGTGGAGCTTTTCCTTTTCGATTTTGAAATTTTAATTATTTTTGGCAGGAAGATCAATTCATAGCTTCAGCTAAGCTCTCTACGCAGTTTCCCAATTCATTGTCCAGGACGGGATGGGACGGGACATGACGGGATGGGACAAATAACGGGACGGGACGGGACGACATTTAGCCAGGACGGTGGCGGGACGGGACGGGACGAAACGTGACGGGACAAATGGGACAAAACGGTCAGCCCATCCCGTCCCGCTAACAAACAGGATGAAACGGGACGGGACAGGTTCACGGGCCTTAAGTGCAGCTTTTTTTTAAAAAAAAACGTCTAGTTTTTTTACAATGACTAAGTTTCTAATATTTGAAACGGCTAATTTTTTGACTTATTTAATAAACTTAAATGTTAACGGAAATTAGGAAACTAAGTAAAGAATTATAAAATTTTAAAACAAAAGACTTGTAATAAAATATTCTAGTAATTATAATAGAGTTATATTATATTTAATATAATATTAAAGTATTAAGTAACCAAGACAATTCATAAATAAAAAAAAATCAACGCTTAGAGCCTTTTATTTTATTAATAGAACTTTTAAATCTCACATACAAATATAATTCTTTTGGATAGCACCTAATCTACGCAGCCACCTTCTAGGAAGGGTTCTGTATGAACTAGGTCTTTTAGTAGCCAATTACAAATTGGCAATGTTGATTGATGTTCCATGAGTTCCATGCCGTCAACGCTCCCAGTGCTAAGTATCTCATTGTATTCTTCTTCTTCCCTAGTGGTTAATGTCACGACCCCAGTTCGCCTCCGTGAACTATCATGACGGCACCTAGTCTCTACGACTAGGTAAGCCTAACAATTGCGGAAACAAACTAATCTTGCGGAATAAATAATCAAAAACCAAATAACTGAAAGAAATAGTATTTAAATGCTGCTCGACGTATACACACAACTTTTCAAAATCTGATACACTATCCCAAAATCCGGAAACTCACGGGTCCACAAGCTGAGAAAAGCACTACATAGCTCTAATCTCCGGAATGTCTAATCAAGAAAATAAAGTACAGAAGGGCTAAATACTAGATGCAGGAATAGAAAGAGACTCCTCGGTCTGCGGACGCGGCAGATATACCTCAAAATCCCGTAGAATCGCCTCGCCTCAAGAATGGTAAGCTTGAGTAGAGGTACCTGGATTTGCACATGAAAAACATGCGTAGGAAGGGCATGAGTACACCACAACGGTACTCAGTAAGTGCCAAGCCTAACCTCGGTTGGGTAGTGACGAGGAAGGCCAGGGCCTTACTGAGGTTAAATAAGATATAAGGTTTAACAGTGCGAAATAACCAGTATAAATAAGTAACACAAGATATGAAGGACAGCAACAACTATTACAAAGGCAAGTAAAACGCAGTAAGAGAACACAACTCAGCTCCAAGATAACAAACGGGGATCTCCCAGGATACCGTCCTGTAGTCCCCAAATATAAATATCATATCCAGTGGATCTCCCGGGTGCAGTCCCGTAGTCCAACTCATAAATGTGCAGGGGGATCTCCCGGAATGCAATTTCGTAGTCCCAAAGTAAACATACAAGGGAGCTCCCGGAATACCATCCCGTAGTCCCAAAGTAAACATACAGGGGAGCTCCCGGGATACCGTCCCATAGTCCCAAAGTAAATACGCAGACACAATAAGAATTCAATCCAATCAATTGCATATCAAAGTGAAGCAGGTAATCCTAACCTAGTATGGTTCACGTAATACAAATAAGGCAGTTAAGGCGAATAGAGCAATTTAGTCAAGTAGACATGCTTCTCTAGGCTACAACAGGTTTAGTTTCCAAATAGTGTAAGCAAGAAAAGGAAGAACACAATTCAAGGCTATTTTTAATGCAAAACCGAATTTCCAACAATTAGCACAAGTACGCGCTCGTTACCTCACGTACAAGGCATTTCAATTACCACAATATCAATCCTAAGGGGAAAAGGTCCCCCACACAAGGTTAGACAAGCCCCTTACCTCGAACAAGTGCAAGTCAACCCGAAACCACGCCTTTGCCACGAGTATCCAACTCCAAATGGCCCAAATCTATTCAATTCAATTGCATATTGTAAATAACACCTCAAGTAAACTGATTCTATAATTAAATTCTAAGCTAATACGCGAAATTAAGTAAAATGACCAAAATGCCCCTCAGGCCCACGTCTCAGAATCGGATAAAATTTACATTTTCAGAAACCTCGTACTCTCATGAGTCTAAACATAACAAGAACACTGAAATCGGAGTCCAAATGACCCATCAAATCCTCATTTAAAGGCCTCTTAAGCTCAAGCCCAAATTACCCATTTTTTCCAAATTTCTCATCACTAATTAGGTCTTTAATCACATAAAAACGAGTTATGAAGTCAAGGACATTACCTCCAAGCGATTCCCTTTTGTTTTTCTCAAAAATCTCTCTCAAAAGCTTCAAACCCGGATGAAAATGGTGAAAGAATGGCTCAATTTCGCAAAGGCAACTATTTATGTGTTCTGCCTAGCGATTCCCGCATTTGCGGCCCTGGGACCGATCTGCGGTCCCGCTTCTGCAGAAACTACGTCGCATCTGCGACTTTCATTTAAATGCCAGATTTCGCATCTGCGGAACTCTAACCGCAGGAGCGATTGCGCTTCTGCGATCAACTCACCGCATTTGCGGTTCCTGAGGAAATTTCCAAATTTCGCTTCTACAGCCACTTAGCCGCTTCTGCGGCGCCGCATCTGCGGTCCCCCTACCGCAGATGCAAAAATACCAGAAGCAGCAAAAATACAGCAGCTGCAACATCTTCAAAATTTCTCGCCAACCATCCGAAATCTTCCCGAGGCCCCCGGGACCTCAACCAAAGGCACCAACAAGTCTAATACCACTCCCCAAACTTGTACCAATCCTTAAAACACCTAAAACAACATCAAAACCTCAAATTAACCATGGATTCAAGCCTAAGAACTTCAAATTTCTCAAAATACGCTTTCGATCAAAAAGTCTATCAAATCTCGTCCGAATGATTTGAAATTTTGCACACACGTCCCAAATGACATAACGGAACTACTGCAACTCTCGGTATTCCATTCCGACCCTAAGATCAAAATCTCACTATCGAACCTGAAACTTCAAAATTTGACCTTTCGGCATTTCAAGCCTAAATTAGCTACGGACCTCCAAAACACAACCCGACCATGCCCCTAAACCCGAAATTACCTAACGGAGCTAACCGAACCATCGGATTTCCATTCCGAGGCTGTCTTCACACTGTTCCAACTACGGTCAACTTTCCAACACTTAAGCTCTCATTTAGGGACTAAATGTCCCAAAACTCTTCGAAACTCAAAATCGAACATCCCGACAAGTCAAAATAGCAGAAATAAACTTGGGGGAAGCAGTTAATAGGGGATCGGGACGTAAATTCCAAAAACGACCGGCCAGGTCATTACATCCTCCCACACTTAAACATTCGTTCGTCCTCGAACGAGCACAGAGACATACCTGAAGTAGTGAAAAGATGAGGGTACTGGCTGCGCATATCCTACTCGGTCGCCCAGGTCGCTTCCTCGACCGGCTGACCCCGCCACTAAACCTTCACTGATGCAATGTTCTTTGACCTCAACTTCCTAACCTGCCTGTCCAATATTGCCACTGGCTCCTCAACATAAGATAGATCCTTCTCCAACTAGACTGAGCTGAAATCCAACACGTGCGACGGATCACCTTGATACCTCTGGAGCATCGAAACATGAAATACAGGATGAACTCCTGCCAAGCTGGGAGGTAAGGCAAGCTCGTAAGCAACCTCCCCAACACGCCTCAATATCTCAAAAGGTCCAATAAACCTCGGACTCAACTTCCCCTTCTTCCCAAATCTCATAACGCCCTTCATAGGTGAAACCCGAAGCAGAACCCACTCTCCAACCATATAGGAAACATCACGAACCTTCCGGTCCGCATAACTCTTCTGTCTGGACTGGGTTGTACGGAGTCTATCCTGAATCACCTTGACTCTCTCCAAGGCATCCTGAACTGTGCCCAATAATCTAGCCTCACCTGGCTCGAACCAACCCACCGGAGATCTACATCGCCTACCATATAAGGCCTCGTACGGTGCCATCTGAATGCTGGACTAATAGCTGTTGTTGTAGGCAAACTCCGCCAATGGCAAGAACTAATCCCAAGAACCTCCAAACTCAATCACACACGCACGGAGCATATCCTCAAGAATCTGAATAGTGCGCTCGGACTGTCCGTCCGTCTGAAAGTGAAATGTTGTGCTCAACTCCACCCGAGTATCCAACTCCTGCTGTACGGCTCTCCAGAACTGCGATGTGAACTGAGTACCTCTGTCTGAAATGATGGAAACTGGAATACCATGTAGACGGATAATCTCCCGAATATAAATCTCCGCCAACCGCTCTGAGGAATAGGTAATACACACAGGGATGAAATGTGTGGACTTGGTCAGCCAATCCACAATAACCCAAATGGCATCGAACTTCTTCAAGGTCCGTGGGAGCCCAGATACAAAGTCCATGGTGATCCGCTCCCACTTCCACTCCAAAATCTCTATCTGCCGAAGCAATCCACCCGGCCTCTGATAAACCTTCACTGATGCAATGTTCTTTGACCTCAGCTTCCTAACCTGCCTGTCCAATATTGCCACTGGCTCCTCAACATAAGATAGATCCTTCTCCAACTAGACTGAGCTGAAATCCAACACGTGCGACGGATCACCGTGATACCTCTGGAGCATCGAAACATGAAATACCGGATGAACTCCTTCCAAGCTGGGAGGTAAATCAAGCTCGTAAGCAACCTCCCCAACACGCCTCAATATCTCAAAAGGTCCAATAAACCTCGGACTCAACTTCCCCTTCTTCCCAAATCTCATAACGCCCTTCATAGGTGAAACCCGAAGCACAACCCACTCTCCAACCATATAGGAAACATCACGAACCTTCTGGTCCGCATAACTCTTCTGTCTGGACTGGGTTGTACGGAGTCTATCCTGAAATCACCTTGACTCTCTCCAAGGCATCCTGAACCATGTCTGTGCCCAATAATCAAGCCTCACCTGGCTCGAACCAACCCACCGGAGATCTACATCGCCTACCATATAAGGCCTCGTACGGTGCCATATGAATGCTGGACTGATAGCTGTTGTTGTAGGCAAACTCCGCCAATGGCAAGAACTAATCCCAAGAACCTCCAAACTCAATCACACACGCACGGAGCATATCCTCAAGAATCTGAATAGTGCGCTCGGACTGTCCGTCCGTCTGAAGGTGAAATGCTGTGCTCAACTCCACTCGAGTACCCAACTCCTGCTGTACGGCTCTCCAAAACTACGATGTGAACTGAGTACCTCTGTCTGAAATGATGGAAACTGGAATACCATGTAGACGGACAATCTCCCGAATATAAATCTCGGCCAACTGCTCTGAGGAATAGGTAGTACACACAGGGATGAAATGTGTGGACTTGGTCAGCCGATCCACAATAACCCAAATGGCATCGAACTTCTTCAAGGTCCGTGGGAGCCCAGATACAAAGTCCATGGTGATCCGCTCCCACTTCCACTCCAAAATCTCTATCTGCTGAAGCAATCCACCCGGCCTCTGATGCTCATACTTCACCTGCTGAAAATTAAGGCACCGAGCTACAAACCCAACTATATCCTCTGATGCTCATACTTCACAACTCATACAACGCCATACATCATCACCTGGAATAGCTGATGACAAAATAACACCCCGACTGTTCCTCCATAGGGAACGCTCGCTGAAACGAACACAACTGGCCCGATATAAAGCCATGTTCACATATATACATCAATCCATTGATCTCAAGCCGATTTCTGATTGCACCCACTTTGCTAATTACCTTTCAAAGGTCCATAGTAACTCCTCTTTGCCTCATAACACGTAAGAACAACAATCGTAACCGGAGCAACCTCCTCAGTTCATAACCCAATAAACAAAGTGCCCTCCAGGCAAAAAATTCTCAAATTTAGTGACATTACCACAATCCTCATACTCGGTTTAAATCTTTACTCAATCGAGTGACTACATGTCACACTCATGCAATCTTCCCGTGGGACACGCTCCCACAACCTCCCGAAATAAACAACGAGTCCGCATACCTGAATCACCGGCTGCAATAACACCGAAAAGTGATCAAGAATCCTTACAAGGATGCAAAACCTTCTTCACAAAACATCGATCTCAGGCTTACGCTGAAGACAATACCAATTAAGTTAATCATTCAACCTTTTCCTTGCTCATCCGAACCCGTGACATCCTTGTCAACACCGAACTGCGACCTTGATTCTCACTTCAAATTTCATACTACTCACTGCACCCGACATGCCAATATACGATAGAACACGACTCTTCATCATAACTCGGAACCACTAATAGGTTAAAACTTCGTCACATAAAAGCTTTCACTGAACTCACTTCAGGAGGAACATAGTAACACACAGGCGAATTCTCATGACTGTAGAATATGCAAATCTCTGAGTAGTGGTCCAAGCAACCATAACCCATCCGGGAGCTGCTAACACATAACAGGCCATAATAGAAGAATGCTTCTGAATAATATCAATTACGGCGGCCGATAAGCCTCTTGCGCAACTTGATCACGCTGAAGGAACTGATCACTGACACCAGTCTTCCAATTTAACTATGGCTAATCAATCTACCTTCTTCCAATTTATCCTTGATTGCCTTGGAGATATTACCATCTCCATCCAACACATAACCTACTCCATCTGTACTTATCCCAAGGGACCTTGAACCACGAGACCACGCTTTCTCAAATCCCACGAACTATTTCATATTTCTCAAATGCTACACCGCAAGTCAAATTATCATAGAACATTCAGGGCACCCTCTCATGAGCTGTTACAAATCTTGATCCTTAACTGTACTCATAGGCTCAGATTCATTAGGCACCACACTTTATCCCTTTGAACCTACTAGAGACCGTTTCTGAGAGCCACCCGCTCTGACTTGGTCCCGTATATAATCAACTCCATGAACCTTCTAGCACATTAATACCCTCTCAACGAAGCACCTAGCAGAATTTCTCCCCTTTAAACCCGCTTCTATACAAGGCATAAATCCTGAATTCTTTCCCAAGTTCGAACACGAGCCCACAAGGCCAACCATAGCACATCCTTAAAAATTCCTCTGCTCCAATTACTACTTATGGTATTTTTCCGTAGCTGGGATAACTCCCCAGTATGCAAATAACCAGAAACCTCACGAGTAGTTAACCATGCAACCCATTCATAGGCGGTGGGACTCTCCCACTTAGCTTGAAGCCACTATTACAAAACTTTGGAGTTCACCAGGATTCTTAATCTCTTATTGATACAACCTTGCGCAATCAATCGCCAACATTCTCGATATCTTACTGTAGAAACCCAATTTGATACTCTAAATCATTAACAACATTCACTTAATAGTTCCCCTTGCTGCATAACCCGTAAAACTCTTCGCAGAAGCCTCGTCAACCACGCGACTGCCAAACTGCTCACAGGGAATAACTCCCCTGAGTCCAAGCTCACTCCTTAGCTGTACCAGTTCACTTACCCCTCGTGGACATCATTTAAAGGTGCGACAACACCCTTCCAACTCAAATTCATGTTGCATCCTTCTTCATTTAAGCGGCTCCTTCCCGTTAGATTAAACCTCCGGCCGCACAAGAATCCCTACTTCAAATTGGATCCGTTGACCCCAATAGTCCAGTACCAATATTCCCAAATCTCTCCAAATTCTCCTTAAGGCGCATAGTCTCCTTATCACCAGCCGTATACAGCTCCGCCACTCTCCCACTTTGGGCAAACTCACTCCTTTAATTAATTGGTCGACCTGCGCCTCCTAAACTTGGCCTTTTAGCAATTTAAAACTCCTCCGGACGCTCCCCACATGTCCTTCTCATCCTTCGCTGCTCAGTTGTTGCCTTAATAAAATTTATCTTCAGAGAACTTGAATCCTCAATTGGCTACTAACTCCAACCCTTTCCGAAGGTCATCCTTCTCGAACCGTCAATAATAGAAATACTGATTCAATCCTGAACCACCGCATCCAGCGATATCTGATAGTTGAATCTCTGATACTATTTCACAATACCCTGCCTCAAAGGCGAATTGTAGAAAATCATAACACCGACAAACTTTATACGTCCAATTAGGACGACTGCACCCCAATATAGAAGGAAAATTCCACCACACTTGCAATCAAACCTCATTATTTCCACCAGTCCACATCTGACCCTCCTTAGCTCGCTTACCTTTCCCCCTGCCGGGAATAACATACTGAATCTCTTGATTATGCACTGAGTAGACCTCCCTTCAAGTCATTTCTTGCCTCGACACGTGGGAAACATCATACCATCATATCTCTACTGCAGAATAGACATTCATAAGCATTACGGCAACTTGTGCCTAGCCTCAAAGCCCTCAAAATTACCGCTACTGGGCTGAAACAATAAAAATATTACTCCATTGGGCGACGACAATAATCTGATCAGCTACACCGGGAGAAACACTCCGTATCACATCTGCAGTACCATTAAGGTTCTTCGATTTTTGATTTACATCAAGCACTTCGCGTCGCATAAGATTGAGTGGAAAGAAACAAAGGCATAAGCCTCTCATGAAATCGAATCGCACGACAAGGAATCAAGAAGGGAAGTACTCCTAACAGTCATGCAGCTTCCCGAGGATAAGTACAGACGTCTCTGTACTGATCCGCGAGACTCTACTAGACTTGCTCATGACTCGTGAGACCGACAGGAACCTAGTGCTCTGATACCATGTTGTCACGACCCAAATTCCACTAAGGGTCGTGGTGGCGCAGGACACCGTTGTCAGGCTAGCCAACTCAAATACTTTAAGTTAGTCTCGTTTTAACACTTTTGAAATACAGGATTTTTCCTTCATTATTTAGAAATTTTAAAGAATATATTTTCAAATCAAATTTAAAGGTTAAGCAATTAATACAATACTCCAAACCATCCCAGAAACCCGGTGTCACAAGTGCATGAGCATCTACTGATAAGAGAAATAAAATACAACATCCGCCCGAGATACAGTGGACGTAAAGTAAATACAGTACAAAGGAAGGGACTACTCTAGCTGCGGCCGTCTCGAATGATGCAGCACACCTAGTCCCAGAATCATCCGTGCTGTTATGCCTAGTAAGCCACTGGAGTCACATATACCTGTGCAACAAAATGCACAGCAAGTGTAGTATGAGCACAAAAACAACATGTACTCAATGAGTATCCCGCCTAATCCCGAAGGGGTAGAGACGAGATGGTCAGCTTTGACACTCTCTAGTGGCCCAATAATTATTCATCCTTAATAAATATATTAAACAGTGGATTTATTTTATAAACATGATTTTAATCCAAATAGAGGAAACAAGTAAAAACATAATTCTTTCATAGGAATTTTCCATAGGTCCTCTTTATTATTAACAAATAAATCTCGAGCCAGGGTGAGGCAGTGACAACTTAAATAAGTTCAGGACAGCAGCACAAACATGCGAAAATCATGCCGAGGTCGACGGCCCGCTCCAACAGAAATGTAAATTGTGCACTGCCGAGGGTCGAGCGGCCCGTACCATAGATGCATCTATTTAATCTGCCGAGGTGTTCGGCCCGTTCCAGAAATAAACACATACCCTGCTCGCGAATCATGCATGCGACGCAGGTACACATAAGAATACATGCTCAATCAGTCAAATAAGAGCTTATCGGGGAATATTTATTCAAATAAAACCAATTCTCCTTTAACAATTTTAAGAAATGAAGCTTAATCCCTTTGAAATTCATTTACTAATTTAATGTGATTTAGGCAATTCAAGCCATCAATGGGTTCACAAATAATTCAAGTGTAACATGCTTTTGGGTCCTAGACTACCCGGACAATAGCATAATAGTAGCTACGCACGGACTCTCGTCACCTCGTGTGTACGTAGCCCCCACAAATAGGAGAACATAACCAATTTAACTCACCTATGGGGTAAATTCCCCCTCACAAGATTAGAAAGGAGACTCACCTCGCTCCGAAGACTCATAGCCGGCATTCTACATTCTTCCGAAGGCTTGAACCAATGCACAATGCACCAAAACTAGCCAATTAACGACAAACTAATGAGAATATGCCCAAATACTTATTAACAATTCAGATTATATAAATTCCCAACTCCGCTTAGTGAAATGACCAAAATGCCCTCAGGCCCGCGTGCGCGAAATCCAAAATTTTTCGAAGATAAAGATTACCCATGACCTTAGGAACTCAAATATATAATTTTCTCTTAATTCCATACTCAAAATCGTGACCAAAATCCAAGATTTCTAATTTCCTAGGTTTTCAACCAAAACCCCAAATTTACACTAATCTTCATGCTTAATTCCATACATAATTGATATATTTAACTCAAAAGTGATGGGGATAACTTACCTTAACATTGATGAGAAAAATCCCCTCTTGAAGCTCCCCAAAAATCGCCCAAGCCATGAAGAAATGAGAGAAAAGAACTCAAATATCGGTTTAAATCAACCTTTCTACCCCAGCTATCTCCGCTTCCGCGGTTCCACTTTTGCGGACAAAATTCCGCTTCTGCGGTTCTGGGCTCCAGCCCACTTTCCGCTTCTGCGGACGGCCCAACCGCACTTGCGGTTCCGCTTTCGCGGATTTTTGGGCCGCTTCTGCGGTCCTGGGCTACTCCACTCCAGCAGCTTCTGCGGGGCCGCTTCTGCGGTCCCAAATTCGCAGAAGCGGAAATACCAGAAGCAGCAGCCCCAGCCTTCTCAAAAAATCCATTTTCGATCTGTTAACCACCCGAGGTCCCCGGGACCCCAACCAATCATGTCAACCAGTCCCAAAACACATTACGGACTTGCTCGAGGCCTCAAATCACATCAAGCAACACGAAAATCACGAATTACACCCCAATTCAATCTTTATGAACTTTAGAATTCCAAACTTCTACTTCCGATGTTTAAACCTATCAAATCATGTCCGATTGACCTCAAATTTTGCACACAAGTCACATTCGACATTACGGACCTACTCCAACTTTCGGAATTGGATTCCGACCCCAATATCAAAAGTCAACCTCCGGTCAAAACTCCTCAAAAACCTTCAAATTTCTATCTTTAGCCAAATGGCTCCAAAATGACCTACGGACCTCCGAATTCACTTCCGATCGCGCCCCAACACTCCAGAATCACCATACGGAGCTACTCCAGTCTCGGAATTCCAAACAGACATCATAACACCGAAATTCACTCCAAACCGACTTATGAAACTTCTCTAAAATGCTAACTTCCACAATAGGCGCCAAAATGCTCCCGGGTTATCCAAAACCGAAACCAGGCATATGCCAAGTCCGAAATCATCATACGAACCTGCTGGAACCTTCAGAATCCCATTTCGAGGTCGTTACTCAAAATTCCAATCCTAGTTCATTCTTTCAACTTTAAGCTTCAAAATAGAATTCTCCTTCTAAATTAACTCTGACTTTCCCGAAATTCAATTACCGACCACACGTATAAGTCACAATACCTGAAATGAAGCTGCTCATGGCCTCCGACTAGCTGAGAGATGCGCTAGGGCTCAAAACGACCGTCGGTCGTTACATTCTCTCCCACTTAAACATACGTTCGTCCTCGAACGTGCTGGAACTGTACTGGAGTGGTCTAAAATCACTGTTTAGCACCTCATGCACCTTCCCGTGCTACCACAACTTAGCTGAGCACGCTAGCTCGATAAATTCTGGAGATATTCCCTTTTATTCAAGCAATTAAGCCTTAGAGCCCGATTCTAACATCCGGAATCCTATGCCAGACCTGTTTCCAACATACGATCACCATATCAATCATCACACGCTGTACTCAAACACGATTGCATAACTTTGTTGAATTCACACTTGCATTACCCACTCGTAGGGCCACAATAACCCTTTTTTTTATCAACTTAGTCAAATCCTACTAATCTGATGCACCCATTGCAGCCCACGACACATACAGGTCTTACTCTAACCTTTACCATACCGCCATGACGGAAGAAGATGTACCAACATTCATAATCAACTCCGAGTCGACCAAACATTAGGTCTATACTCCTGACAAAACCTTCAACCTCATTCTGAATCCAATAATGGTCTTATCTCCATAACCTACCTCAATAGCTGGATTGCACAGAATCCTAGATCAAGGGTCTCGTCTCATCCGATACAACTGCTCCGGCAATAAGCCACCCCAGAAAATTGTTAAAATCTTATATGATGCTACCATCGCGCCAATAGGCCACCAATTCGAACGCAAGGCAAAAGGAAAACGAAATCTGGAAGGAAGTACCTAACTCCCCGCACTACCACGGCTTTCTTAGAAAAATAGGAAGCAGGACATACAAAATGGCATATCGAAAACTACACTCAGCATCACACTGTTGGCGGAGTGCAACCTGATCCACACAGCATAACCATGGCGGCGTGCCACCCGATCCTCACAACATAACCATGGGCCGCGTGCCATCCGATCCCAATAACATACCCATGGGGCGTGCCACCCGATCCACACATAGAACTCACATAAGGAGATAGACATCGAGCTAAATTGCTCATTACAATGAATTGCCAAATCTCGGTCACAAGCACTCTAAGTGTATATGTACCATTTCCCTGGGGAACACACAGCGCTATAAGCTACAAAACTCAAGCACAACTGAGGTGCGATACAAGATCTAAAATCTCGAGAAGCCATTCTGCCACATAACATCATTGCCACGCAGAACCTTAACACATAAGAATTTACCAACCGCCTCAACAACTCATACAACGCCATACATCATCACCTGGACTAGCTGATGACAAAATAACACCCCGACTGTTCCTCCATAGGGAACGCTCGCTGAAACGAACCACAACTGGCCCGATATAAAGCCTGTTCACATATATACATCAAATCCATTGATCTCAAGCCGATTTCTGATTGCACCCACTTGCTAATTACCTTTCAAAGGTCCTAGTAACTCCCTTTGCCTCATAAACTGTAAACAACCATCGTAACCGGAGCAACTCCTCAGTTCATAACCCATAAACAAAGTGCCCTCCAGGCAAAAATTCTCAAATTTAGTGACATTACCACAATCCTCATACTCGGTTTAAATCTTTACTCAATTCGAGTGACTACATGAACACTCATGCAATCTTCCCGTGGAACACGCTCCCACAACCTCCCGAAATAAACAACGGTCCGTAATCATCTAGGCTGCACTAACACCGAAAAGTGATCAAGAATCCTTACCAGGATGCAAGCCTTCTTTCACAAAACATCGATTCTAGGCTTACGCTGAAGATAATACCAATTCACTTAATCATTCAACCTTTTCCTTGCTCATCCGAGCCCGTGACATCCTTGTCAACACCGAACTGCGACCTTGATTCTCACTTCAAATTCATACTACTCACTGCACCCGACATGCCAATATACGATAGAACACGACTCTTCATCATAACTCGGAACCACTAATAGGTTAAACACTTCGTCCAATAAAATCTTTCACTGAACTCACTTCAGGAGGAACATAGTACACACATGCGAATTCTCATGAGTGTAGAATATGCAAATCTCTGAGTAGTGGTCCAAGCAACCATAACCCATCCGGGAGCTGCACATAACAAGCCATAATAGAAGAAGCTTTGAATAATATCAATTACGGCGGCGCTAAGCCTCACAGTACCGTCACAAATCACTTGGCGCAACTTGATCACGCTGAAGGAACTGATCACTGACACCGGTCCTTTCCAATTAACTATGGCTAATCAATCTACCTTCTTTCCAATTTATCCTGATTGCCTTGGAGATATTGCCACCTCCATCCAACACATAACTTACTCCATCTGTACTTATCACAAGGACCTTGAACCACGAGACCATGTTTTCAATCCCACGAACTATTCATATTTCTCAATTGCTACACCGCAAGTCAAATTATCATAGAACATTCAGGGACCCTCTCATGAGCTGTTACAAATCTTGATCCTTAACTGTACTCATAGGCTCAAGATTCATTAGGCACACACTTTATCCCTTTGAACCTACTAGAGACCGTTGCTGAGAGCACACACCCGCTCTGACTTGGTCCCGTTATAATCAACTCCATGAGCCTATGCACTCCGCCACTCATCTCTCACTTTGGGCAAACTCACTCCTTAATTTATTGGTCAACCTGCGCCTTAAACTTGGCCTTTTAGCAAATTTACAAACTCCTCCGGACGTCCCCACACGTCCTTCTCATCCTTCGCTGCTCAGTTGTTGCCTTAATAAAATTTATCTTCAGAGAACTTGAATCCTCATTGGCTACTAACTTCCAACCCTTTCCGAAGGGTCATCCTTCTTGAACGTCAATAATAGAAATACTGATTCATCCTGAACCCACGCATCCAGCAATATCTGATAGTTGAATCTCTGATCTATTTCACAATACCCTGCTCAAATGCGAATTGTAGAAATCATAACACCGACAAACTTTATACGTCCAATTAGGACGACTGCACCCAATATAGAAGGAAAATTCCACCACACTTGCAATTACCAAAGCCTCATTATTTCACAGTCCACATCTGACCTCCTTAGCTTCGGTTACCTTTCCTGTGAGCACTTGATTTTTGCCTAAGCAGTAATTCCAAAATTTCAAACAAAACAATTTTTCTAGTATTTTAAATATTTTTGTGAATTTTGTGGCATTCTTGGTAATTGTTGCATTTTATTTGTGATTTTAATCATATGAAAAATACAAATATGCATTGGCATTAGGGATTTAATTTCACAATTTTCAGTATTAATTAGTTTTTAGAATAAAATATAAAGAAAATTGCAAGAAAATAGTTCATTGCATTAACTATTAATCTGCGTTTTGTTTTTAAATAGAGTTACAAGTAATTTTGGAGTTAATATAGTGTAATTAGGTCTTCGCTTTGTTTTAGCATTTTAATAAAATCAGAAAAATAAATACAAAAATACCAAAAAAAAGGGCGAAAAGGAAAAAATTAAAAATGGTCTTAATGGAGACCAAATTTGACCAAATCAGTTAGCCCAACAAAATTCCCACGTCCAGGCCCAATGCCCTGCCCGGTCCAAGCCTCATGATCAAAACGACGTCGTTTTGACGTGTTTAATTACGACCATCATTCCCCAGATCCAGTGCCACGATTGACCTCAAATGAAATAAAACTGTCGCAATTATACAAAAAAAAATCAAACCACACTCATCTTCCTGTACCAACCCGTCCCCTGTAACGCCGGTGCCGGCACCCTCCTTACTGCCTAGCCCCAAACCGTCCCTCCGCCGTCCGCCGCTGGCCGAAATCGCCGGCGGCGGCGATTGCTGCCGATGCGACACTAAAACTAGACACCAATGGCATCCCCTCGTCTTCCCCTGTCCACCATGCCCCTCGCGCTCCCCTCGAATCATTAGCCAATCCTCGTTCGAATATTCCATCGAGTTTCCGCCAAGTCGCAAACTCACCCAAACTGGCCCAGAATTCGTACCAAATGTCCCTCATCCCTCCCTCTCATTAATCCCTACCAAAAATCTTTCGAAGTATTGCCATGAGCTTCTTCGAATTTTAGATCTTAGACTGTCAGAACCCAGCTCAGAAAATTTTGGGGATTTTGGACCGTATTTCCTAATCATGTGTCGTTCCTTTTGAAAAACACCAGCGATTAGGGATGTTACGTGTCAAGAATCCCGGAGGATTCAAACAATGGCGGTCAGAGTTCCCCATAGTCAGCCGCAAAGTGCTCAAACTTAGTAAGTTCTTTCGATGCTGTTTGTTCTGTATGCTTGTTCAAATTTGTTTTGATAATCCTTTAACTCTTTTAGGGCACTTTTGTATTTCAAATTTTTTCTTCAGTATTTTGAGCCTTTACCTGTTGTTATTGGTTGAATAGTAATCAATTAGTTTAGTTTAGTTCAATTTGCATTAGTAATTCCATGTTCAGGATCTAGCTTAAGTTTTGTTCTTCATGTCAATACCATTCCAGTAGTCATATACGTTTAGTGGTCTGATTTAGGCGCTTCGATTAGTCGCAATCCTAATTTTGTTACCTTGATTAATGTTTTACTGCAAGTTGCTATGTGCTATAATATCCTAGCCCTAGAATGAAGTAGTTCTGTCAAATGGTGGTATAGGGTATTAATAGGAAAAATCAGTGATGTTGTGAAATCTTGGCCTATAGTTCGACAATATTCGGCAGCTTCTCCATGAGAGTTTAGCTGGAGAAAGGCTATTGAATAAGATTGGTAATTTTTAAAGGTGACGTGGAGGTAAGGATAGAATAGGGACATTGCTAAACAAAGTAATAGTAACCTTTCTTAGGATGGTACTAATAGTGTAGGGTTCTAAAAAACTTTTAAGGTAGTTTGGCTTTGTGTAACCAAGTCAGAAAATAAGCGGTAAACACTGAAATTAGGAATAGGGGACTAAGGGTTAAAAGGGAAAAATCTGAAATTGGAACTAAGTCTCACTCTATAATAGGCATTCATTTGATCCTTGGGAAGAAGCTTTTTATCAGCCATACAAAAAATCTTCTCTTCTTCCCGCCATAGTTATCAGAAATAATTGAAATTCCAACTCCCACATATATCTCAGTTTCTCAAGAATTTTCCCGGCAAACAATAGCAAAAAAAAATCAAAAAAAAATTTATTACTTGTTTTCATGATTTCTCTTTAGATCACCTCGATTCCAATCCTTAATCTAATTATCTAGCCTTCATTAAAAATCAGGAAGTGATTTGCGCATGAGAGGGGCTTAGTTCTTAGTTTGATTATTGATTGGCATAACTGGTTTGTGCTAGAGTGCTGAGTTTCATTTCTGGGCTATTTGGTCCTATTCTGGGCTGGATCTGTTGGATTCGGCTTGATTTTTCCAATTTGTCCTGAGCTGTTTGAACATTCTATGTGGCTTATTTAATACTCGTTTATTTGCCTTTGTCGCTGGGTTTTAGACTTATTCCTGAAACTGCTGCTGAAATTGTTTATGGCTGCTGACTTCCTCCTTTTACTGTTTGATTCAAGTATTCAGGTACACATTCTTGTACTCCCCAGCATCTGAGAGTGAAAATGAAGTGACTGTATCAAATGCCTCTTTTATTGAACCCCTTCTGTTAAATCCTATATGATTGATTAGGACCCTATTGTGTGCATGTAATTGCATGAAGGACTGTATTTACTGGACCTGAATTATCTGGACCTGTGTAATGGATTCTAAATTCTGAATTTGTTAAATTCCTGATATGATTTGGACTGTCTCGATTTCTATTGTTCGTCAGTTAGGACTGCCTATTGGAGTATGTTTGTAATGATCAAGTGTGGGTAGAGGTAATGCAAACATCATAGCCTGACCAAGTCGAAGTTGGAATAGAATAATCACTTTAGTCCCAATTATCTCGTATCTATTTCTGAATTTTATTTGCAGCAAGCAGTGGATCAAGTGAAACAACTGAAATAGGTTTATTAGTGTTTTTTCTCCATGGAATTTCGCTAAGTTCCAGTACAATAGTTGCTACAGACATTAGCTAATAGTCCCAACAAACATGAGAAGATAAAATTAATGAGTTAAATGAAGTAGTATAAACCAGCCAAATATTGCTTGATTTTTCTGATCGCCTGGTATAAATTCTCTAGTAGATATCCAGTATTTAAATTGCATTCTAATGGTGATCAGAGCTGTCGTATAAGCTGAAGACTCGACGGGCCATCTGGGTGACCCTGTTTCTCATTGGATGAGGCCACATGGCCAGGCAGGCCTTTCCGTTATCAAAAGGCAGCACTAAAAATTGGCATATGGGCCAAACTAAAGCCCAATTTTTATCCAGAAAATTTATCTGACTGAACAATAACGCTGAAAGTAAAATTATTGTCGGCAAGAATATAGAAAGGTGTAATAGCCACTTTAGGAATTCCCTTTAATAAAGGATAGACGAGACGAGCCTTCGGCAAATTTTAAAAACACACAAATTGTGGGGCCCTCATTAATTGCTATATCAAAATATTTTAGACTTCAGGGATGTGCCATTTAGCGAATTTCATGGCTCCCACACAGTTAATATCACGCATACCTACTTTAGGCGCGCATTTTAAATAAAATCACCTTCCTAACACGGTGCACATTTATCGTGACCAAATCCACAAATCTCAACAAAGTCAATGTGTTAACATCACGGTAGTGCACTGGTGGACGTGGTTTTTTGATGGCGCATTTCCAGACGTTGCAATTTCGTTTACAACAATCGACATGAAATAAATAAACGGTTTATAATGAAGCACAATAAGCTAGATATTTCGAATCAAGATAAAATCA
>NW_017672707.1:111330-136461 GCF_001879085.1 Nicotiana attenuata | reverse complement strand
CTGTGGAGATTACTCGGTTATAATGGTTGTTCTTGTATGTTATGGAAAAAAAGGGGGGTTATTATGGACCCAGAAACGATTATTGGCCTAGTTCGGTACGATCAGAATCGGCTTAAGGTCTGTGAATGGATTTATATATTAATATGGGCTCTATGTCAGGTCAAATATGTTCATTTCAGCGTAGCTCTCCTTATGGAGGAGTATTCGGACGTTGGATGTTATTTCGTCGTCGGCTATTTCATGTAATGCTATATTGTGCCGTGTGAGTTACGAAACGGCTTGGTAAATTTCTTATGTGTTGAGGTTCCGCGTAGCAATGGTGTTATGTGAGCAGGATGTCTCTTTAGTTTCAGAACATATATCGCACCTCAGTTGTGCTTGAGTTTGTTAGCTTATGGCACTATATGTCTCCTCAGGGATGGTATTATGCACTTAGCGTGCTTGTGACCGATATTCGGGATTGTGTTGTAATGAGCAATTTAGCTCGATGTGTATCTCCTTATGTGAATTTTATATGTGGATCGGGTGGGACGCCACCATAGGTATGTTGTTTGGATCGGGTTGCACGCCGCAACAGTGTGATGATAATTACAGTCCCTTATATTCCATTCTGTGTGTTTTGTTTCCATTTTCGGAGGTGAGTTCATGTTAGTTGCGTGACCTGAGTAGTCCCTTCCAGAGTTCATTTTCCTTATGTATCGCGTCCGAGTTGGTAGCCTATTGGCACGTTGTGGTATCATGTGAGACTTTTGGTCATGTCAGGGGTGACTTATTGTCTGAGCAGTTCGTACAGAGTAAGATAAGGTTATTGGATCTAGGATCAGTGCAATCGGATTGTATGAAGTATATTAAAGAGCAAAGACTATTATTTGGTTCAGAATGAGGTAATGTTCTTACCAGAAGTATATACTCAATGATTTGTTGACCCAACAGTTAGTTATGAATTTCTACGCGTCTCCTCCGTCGTGGTGGTACTGCAAGAATTGGGACAAGACTCATATAAATCATGAGGTGCGTTGTGAGCATCAGATTCGGAGAATATTGGTTTTTATGATCAGAGAATGTTATTATGGTCCTGTGAATGATGTGGTGCATGGTGAGAATTCAGCAAAGGTATGCAGTCATGTTCTGGCGCCTCGTATAGTGATTGATACGGTGTTCGCATATTGGAAGTAGGCCTGACGGAGAATTCCGGATGTTGGAATTGGGTTCTAAGCTTAATTGTTTGAATAAAAGAGAATATCTTCAGATTTGATTGAATTGTTGTGCTCAACTGAGCTGTGGTAGCACGGGTAGGTGCTTAAGGTGTTTAACTGTGATTTCAACAACTCCAGCGCAGTTCTTAGCACGTTCGAGGACGAACGTACGTTTAAGTGGGAGAGAATGTAACGATCCGACCGGTCGTTTTGAGCTCTAGCGCGTCGTTCAGCAGTTTAAGGCCATGAGCAGCTTCATTTCAGGTATTATGACTTGTACGCGTGGTCGGAATTGAATTTAGGGAAGTTCGGAGTTGATTTAGAGAGAGAATTCTCATTTCGGAAGCTTTAAGTTGAAAGAATTGACTAAGATTGGATTTTTGAGTAAACGACCTCGGAATCGGGATTCGAAGGTTCCAGCAGGTTCGTATGATGATTTCGGACTTGGGCATATGTCCGGATCGAGTTTTGGTAGACCCGGGAACGTTTCGGCACCTATTGTGGAAGTTAGCATTTTTGGAAGAATTTCATAAGTTTGGGTTGAAGTGTATTTCGGTGTTATCGTTGTCTGTTTGGGATTCCGAGTCTGGGAATAGCTCCGTATGGTGATTCTGGTGTTGGGAGCGCGATCGGAAGTGGATTCGAAGGTCCGTGGGTCATTTTGGAGTCATTTGGCTAAAGATAGAAATTTGAAGGTTTTTGAGAAGTTTGACCGGGAGTGGACTTTTTGATATCGGGGTTGGATTCCGATTCCGGAAGTTGGAGTGGGTCCGCAAGGTCAAATATGACTTGTGTGCAAAATTTGAGGTCAATCAGAGGTGATTTGATAGGTTCCGGCATCAAATGTTGAAGTTTGAATTTCTCAAGTTCATCAAGTTTGATTTGGGGTGTGATTCGTGATTTTAGCGTTGTTTGATATGAATTGAGGCCTCGAGCGAGTTCGTAATGTGCTTTCGAACTGGTTGGCATGATTGGTTAGGGTCCCGGGGGCCTCGGGTGGATTCCGGATGGTTAACGGATCAATTTTGGAATTTGAAGAGGAATTGAGGCAGCTGATATCTGGTGTAACCGCACCTGCGAGGTTTTGGCCACAGGTGCGGAGCCGCGGAAGCGGCCAAGGGGTCGCATATGCGGTTTAGGCGAGGAAGAACAGTGACCGCAGGTGCGGTACTTTAACCGCAGATGCGGTCGCGCATCTGCGCTGAGGAGATCGCAGAAGGGGCTTTTTGGCCCTGAGCCTGGGACCGTAGAAGCGGCACTTGCACCGCAGAAGCGGCGGCCGCAGGAGCGGTTTATGCACCGCAGGTGCGAAAATGCTGGAGGCAGTGAGGTTCTTTTAAATCGGGAGATGAGTTCATTTCAACCCCATTTCTTCCATTGTAGCCGATTTTTGGAGCAACTTTGAGGTGCCATTTTCACCACCAAGCATGAGGTAAGTGGTTTATGTTAGTTTTGAGTTAAATACATAATTGTATATGGATTTGAGCATGAAAATTAGTGAAAACTGGTGGGTTTTTGGTGGAAGACCTAAAAATTTATATTTGAACTTTTACCACGATTTTGGTCATAAAATTAAGAGTAAATTATATTTTTGAATTCGTAAGGTTATAGGTAAACTTTATCTTTGAAAAATTTCAGAATCCAGGCACGTGGGCCCGAGGGCAATTTTGTCAACTTTTCGATCGGGGTTAGGAATTGTTATAAATTGGATTATAATGAGTAGTTGATCTCATATTAATGGGTTTATATAATTATTGGCTAGTTTTGGGAGCATTGTGCATCGATTCGAGTCTTCGGAAGGGCGTGAAATGCCGGTTATGGATCTTCGGAGCGAGGTGAGTCTCCTCTCTAAGCTTGTGAGAGGGAATTGTCCCCATAGGTGAATTAATTGAACATATGTGCTGCTATTTGTGGGGGCTATGTCTGCACGAGGTGATGAGAGTTCGTGCGTAGCTACTATTATTCCTATGTTCGGGTAGTCTAGGACCCAGAAGCATGCTTATTGTAATAATTGTAACTTTATTGATGGTTTAATTTGCTTAAATCACATCGAAGTGGCAAATAATTTTCTAAAAGAGTTAAACTTCATTTTCTTGACTTGTAAAAGAGAAATGTACACCTCCTTGAACAATTGTTTCCTAGATGAAGTCTTGATTGACTGTTTCAATATGTGTTTCTATGTGTACCTGCGTCGCATGTATGATTCGCGAGCAGGGTGATTGTTTATTTGTATTTGACCGTGTCGCATGTATGATTCGCGAATGGTTCGCGCCATTTGACCCTCTGGCAGTACACATTTTAAATATTGTTGGACCGGGCCGTACGACCTCGGCATGAGTTGCGCATGCTTGTATTTCTTGCATTAAATTCATTGCAGTTGATATTGTCACTCCCTGACTTGAGAATAAATGTATAATTGATGAAAACGAAATTTGGAAATTTCCCTTCGAATAAAGGAATTGATTACTTGTTTCATTCTGTGGAGTTACGACCATACTTTATAAAAATCCGGATTCTATTATATTAATTGTGTATCATTATTGGACCACTAGTAAGTCTCGAAGTCGACCTCTCGTCTCTACTTCTTCGAGATTAGGCGGGATACTTACTGAGTACACGTTGTTTTCGTACTCATGCTACACTTGCTGTGCATTTTTGTTGCACAGGCACACGTGATTCTAGTGGCCTACTGGGCATAGCTGCATGGACGATGCGGAGACTAGGTGAGCTGCATTCCTCGAGGCGACTCGCAGCTAGTATAGTCTCTTTCAGCGTATTGTATTTTACTTCCTGCCCAATTTGTATTCCGGACAGTGATTGTACTTTATTCGATTCGCTTAGTAATTGCTCATGCACTTGTGACACCGGGTTCTGGGATGTCTATGGGATTATTCAGTATTTGAAATTATTAAAGATATTATTATTTATTCAGTGGAACTTATTCTTTATTGTTTAAATATATAAAAGAACTAAATTCAGAGATATCTAAAACAAGAAGTTATTAATTAATTAGTGTTGGCTTGCCTGACAATGGCGTTCAGCGCCATCACGACCCTTAGTGGATTTTGGATCGTGATGGCGCCCAACACCGTTGTCAGGCAAGCCAACTCTACATATTAGTGAATTCTCGTTTTACTTTTCCGAAACAGTTCCGACAATTTGTTCATTTGAATCATAAATAAGTGATAATCAGCAATGTAAGATAATATTTATACAAACCAAAAGAATAGTCTACTAATGTGTGTGCCAAGACCTGGTGTCACAAGTATATAGGCATCTAGTAGAATACACAAAAGAATAAATCTATCCTACTGTCTGAACTAGAATAGACAGCCAAAAGTACAGAGAGACTCCATCACGCTGCTGAACGGTGTAGGAGAAGGGAAGCTCACCGTGGAATATCGGGACTCTATCAAGAATGCGCACCAGACTGATAGCCAGATGTACCTGCCTCAGATCCTGTACAATTAAGTACAGAAGCATAATATGAGTACATAAACAACATGTACCCAGTAAGTATCCAGTCTAACCTCGAAGAAGTAGTGACGAGGGTCAACATGACACTTACTAAGATCAATACCAATAATGATTTAAGATTTCCTAAGCATGGATAGTATAGGCAAAATAACAAGCTCGGAGTTTATAGAGATCAATATATATCAATTCCAGTCATGTCTTATATGATTTCAATTCAAGGCATTTATCAGAGTAAGTCATGAATAAGATTTCACATCAATGTCATGCGCACATCAAGCCGAGGTCGTATGGCCCCGTCCAACATGAAGAGGAAATGTGCACTGCCAGAGGGTCGAATGGCGCGAACCATAGATGCATCTATTTCTACCGAGGCGATCGGCCCGATCCACAAATATCAATTATCATCAAGAAGGCACATACATACAAGTTATCAAGTAAGTGCATACGTTCTTATACATTTATTTCCAACCCCTAACATGTCCTAAGTAATCTCATTAACATAAAAGGATATAGACATTTGCAAATATAGCATGATACGGGTCCTAAACTATCCGGACAATTAACATAATAGTAGCTATGCACGGACTCTCGTCACCTCGTGCGTACGTAGCCCCCGCAATTAGCAACACATGATTAATTAACTCACCTATGGGGACAATTCCCTCTTACAAGGTTAGAAAGGAGACTCACCTCGCTCCAAAGCGTACTCCCAATATCAAGAACGTGCTCAAACCCTCAATTTGGAGCCGAACGATCCAAAACTAATTAAACAAGGCAGGAACTAGTCAATACAAGCTCATGAGTTCGCATTTTAACTACTAACATAATTTCCCAACCTTAAACACAAGTTTCCTAAAATTCGACCCCGGACCCACGTGCCCAGATTCCGAAATTTTTCGAAGAAAGTTGTTCTCTATAACCTAAGGATCAACAATATATGATTTCTACTTCATTCCATAACAAATTTCGTGATTAAATCTAATTTTTATCAAAACCCTAGGTTTTGCTCTAACCCCATGATTTTTCCCTAATCTTTGTGTGTTAATCTACCCAAGACTCAAGTATTAAACTCAAATTAAGTAGGATGAACTTACCTCAAGATGCTAGGTGGGATTTCTCTCTTTGGAAGCTCCCAAATCGCCCAAACAATGGTGGTAATGTGTCAAAAATGGCTAACACCCGCAATAAAAAGGTCACTGCTTAAGTGATTTCTGCATCTGCGGTCCTAGGCCGCACCTGCGCCCACCGCATCTGCGGAAAGGTGTCCGCTTCTGCAGAATTTCAACTGGGCCGCTGAGCCGCTTCTGCGAGGGAAAAGCCGCTTCTGCGGAAGATTGGCTGCTTCTGCGGCTTTGGGCTTGGTCTGCCTTGTCGCTTCTGCGAGAGGACAACCGCTTTTGCGGTCTCGCACCTGCGGCTGACCAACCGCAGGTGCGGTTATCACAGATAACTGGAGCTTCAGCTCCTTTCCAATTTTCCAACTTCACTTGAGCCTCATCCGATTGACGTTCGGGGCACCCTGGCCCCGCCCGAACATACCGACAAGTTTGAAATCATAAAATGGACTCGCTCGAACCCTCGGAACACCCGAAACAATGCTAAATCTAAGAATCACCCCCTAAAACCAATTGAATCAAACTTATGAACTTCAAGTTCTTCAAATTACTTCCAATGCAATGAAACATACTTATACTACTCGGATTGACACCAAATTTTGCGTGCAAGTCTTAAATGGCCATACGGAACTATTTCCGATCTCGGAACTCTGTTCGAACCTCGATAACGTAAAAACCCACTCCAAACCAAATATTTAAGAACTTCAAAATCCTTAAGGAATCAACCTTCACTATTAGGCACCAAAACGCTCCCGGGTCATCCAAAACCCGATCCGGACATACGCCCAAGTCCGAAATCATCATACAAACCTGTTGGAATCTTCGAATCCGGATTCCGAGGTCGTTTACTCAAAATGTTGAGCGAAGTCAAACTTGGCCTTTTAAGCCAACCTTAAGGAACCAAGTGTTCCGTTTTTCAACCCAAACTCTTACAAATCCCGAACCAACCATTCCCGCAAGTCATAAATCAGTAAAAACAAGTACGGGAAGTCTTATTTAGGGGAACGGGGTTCTAAAAAGCAAAACGATCAGTCGGGTCGTTACATTCTCCACCTCTTAAACAAATGTTCGTCCTCGAACGGGTTTAGATTCATACCTGAAGTGCCGAATAAGCGTGGATATCTGCTCCGCATGTCCTCCTCGGACTCCCAGGTCGCCTCCTCAACTGGTTGGCCCCTCTGCTGGACCTTTACTGCAGAAACCCTCTTGGATCTCAACTGGCGCTCCTGCCTATCGATAATGGCAACTGGCTCCTCCTTGTAGCCCAATCTCTCGTCTAGCTGAATAGTGCTAAAGTCTAGCACATGAGACCGGTTGGCGTGATACCTCCGAAGCATAGACACATGAAAAACTAGATGGACTCCTGATAAGCTGGGAGGTAAAGCAAGCTCATATGCAACTTCCCCAACTCGCTTCAGCACCTCAAATGGGCCAATAAACCTTGGGCTCAACTTGCCCTTCCTCCCGAACCTCATGATACCCTTCATCGGTGAGACTTTCAAGAGAACCTTCTCGCTGACCATGAATGACAAATCATGCGCCTTCTGATCCGCGTAACTCTTCTGCCTGGACTGTGTTGTGCGAAGCCTTTCCTGAATCAACTTTACCTTTTCCAAAGCATCTTTCACCAATTCTGTACCGTACAACTGAGCCTCACCAGGCTCGAACCACCCAATGAGAGAACGACATTGCCGACTGTATAAAGCCTCAAATGGAGCCATCTCGATGCTGGACTGATAGCTGTTGTTGTAAGCAAACTCTGCCAAGGGCAAGAACTGATCCCACTGCCCTCTAAAGTCAATCACACATGCTCTAAGCATGTCCTCCAAAATCTGAACTGTCCGCTCCGACTGTTCGTCGGTCTGAGGGTGAAATGATGTACTGAGCTCTACGCGGGTTCCCAACTCACTCTGAACGGCTCTCCAGAAATGGGAAGTGAACTGAGGGCCTCTATCTGAAATGATAGAAACGGGCACACCGTGCAACCGAACTATGTCTCGAATGTAAATCTGAGCCAACCTCTTTGAAGAATAAGTATTCACAATCGGAATAAAGTGTGCCGACTTGGTCAACCTATCAACAATGACCCACACTGCATCAATCTTCCGCAAGGTCCGAGGCAACCCAACTACGAAGTCCATAGTAATGCGCCCCCACTTCCACTCAGGGATAGGCATCTACTGAAGTAGGCCACCTAGCCTCTGGTGTTCATACTTAACCTGCTGGCAATTCAAACATATGGCCACATACTCCACTATGTCTTTGTTCATCCTCCGCCACCAAAAATGCTGCCTTAGGTCACGATACATCTTCGTGTCACCCGGATGAATGGAATACCGCGAACTGTGTGCCTCCTCCAGAATCCTCTCCCTCAGACCGTCAACATTAGGAACACATAGGCGACCCTGGAGTCATAAAATGCCATCCTCGCCAATAAAAACCTCCTTGGCACTACCCTGTAGCACCGTCTCTCTGAGAACTTCCAAATGCGGATCCTCGAACTGCCAGGCCTTGATCTCCTCCAATAATGAAGACTGAGCAACAACACACGCAAGGACTCGACTGGGCTCTGAAATATCCAACCTCACAAGTCTGTTAGCCAAGGACTGAATGTCCAAGTCTAGTGGCCACTCCTCTGCTGGAATGAATGCCAAGCTACCCATACTCTCCGCTTTCCTGCTTAAGGCATCCGCGACCACATTTGCCTCGCCCGTATGATAAAGAATGGTGATGTCATAGTCCTTCAGTAGCTCAAGCCATCTACGCTTGCTCAAGTTGAGATCCCTTTGCTTGAACAAGTGCTGTAAGCTGCGATGATCAGTGTAAACCTCACATGACACCCCATACAAGTAATGCCTCCATATCTTAAGAGCATGAACAATCGTAGCCAACTCTAGGTCGTGCACATGATAATTCTTCTCATGAATCTTCAGCTGACGCAAAGCATATGTAATAACTCGCCCCTCTTGCATCAATACACAACCCAAACCAACGCGTGAAGCGTCAGAATATACCGTATACATCCCCGAACCGGAAGGCAACACAAGAACTGGTGTTGTAGTCAAAGCCGTCTTGAGCTTCTGAAAGCTCGTCTCACAATCATCGGACCAGCAGAAGGGAGCACCCTTCTGGTTCAATCTAGTTAGAGGTGATGCAATAGACGAAAAGCCCTGTACGAATCGTCGATAATAACCTGTCAACCTCAGGAAACTCCTGATCTCGGTCACTGAAGTAGGACGTGGCTAACTCTGAACTACCTCAATCCTCTTGGTATCCATCTTAATACCCTCTCCTGACACAATATGCCCCAAGAATGCCACTGACTCTAGCCAAAACTCACACTTCGAGAACTTAGCATATAGCTTCTGCTCCCGCAAGGTCTAAAGCACTACTCTCAAATGCTGCTCATGCTCCCCCAGGCTACGTGAGTATATCAAGATGTCGTCAATGAAGACGATGACAAAGGAATCAATATAAGGTTTGAACACCCGTTTCATCAAGTCCATAAATGCCGCTGGGGCATTAGTTAAGCCAAAGGACATCACCAGAAAGTCATAATGACCATATCTAGTACGCAAGGCAGTCTTTGGAACATCTGAGTCCCGAATCCTCAACTGATGGTACCCCCGATCTCAAGTCGATCTTAGAGAACACCCTAGCACCCTGTAACTGATCGAACAAATCATCAATGCGCGGCAACGGGTACTTGTTCTTGATGGTAACCTTGTTCAACTGGCGGTAATCAATGCACATCCGCATATTCGCATCCTTCTTCTTTACAAACAACACTGGTGCACCCCAAGGTGACACACTCGGTCTAATAAACCCCTTTGCTAACAACTCCTCGAGCTGCTCCTTAAACTCTTTCAACTCTTTCAGAGCCATACGGTACGGTGGGATAGATATATGTTGGGTACCTGGAGCCAAATCAATACAGAAATCAATATCACGATCCGGTGGCATGCCAGGAAGGTTAGAAGGAAACACATCGGCGAACTCCCGGACTACTGGAACTGAATCAATCGTCGGAGACTCTGTGGTGGTGTCTCGAACATAAGATAGATAAGCCAAACACCCCTTGTCGACCATACGTCGAGCCTTCAGAAAAGAAATAACCCGACTAGATGTATCAACTGTGGAACCCTTCCACTCCAACCTTGGCAACCCTAGCATTGCTAATGTAATAGTCTTGGCATGGCAATCTAGGACGACGTGATATGGAGATAACCAATCCATGCCCAGGATGACCTCAAAGTCGATCATATCAAGCAACAGGAGATCTGCTCTAGTCTCGAAACCACAGAATGTGACCACACATGACTGGTAGATTCGATCCACAACCACACATGAATAGGAGTGCCCAAAGGCTCACGAGGAATAACCAGGAAACGAGCAAACAGAGATGACACATATGAATAGGTAGACCTTGGATCAAATAGAACTAAAGCATCCCTACCGCAGACGGAAATAATACCTGTGATAACGGCATTTGAGGCCAATGCATCTGGTCTAGCCGGAAGAGCATAGCGCCGGTTGGAGCGCCGCCTGGCTGGCCTCCACCTGACTGAGTAGTAGCTGGCTGACCTCTCCCTCTCTGGTCTCCACCACTAGGATGGCCTCTACCTGTCTGCCCCCCGCCTCTAGGCGGCTAGGCAGCCAGTGCTGTGGTCATGGGCTGCTGACCCTGCTGCACTGCCTTGCCTCGAAGCCTGGGGCAGTATCTCCTCATATGACCAAGGTCTCCACACTCAAAACAACCTCGCGGTGCAGCGGCCTATTGCCCCGATGGCTGATCTTGATGGTTTGTAGACCCGCTGGAAGAAGCCTGAATAGCCGGTGGACGGTATGAACCCTCCGGCATAGCACTGAAATAAGAACCAGAAGAACCTTGGGGGCCTGAATACCCATCGGAGGAATCCCGAATAGCTGGCGGGCGATAAGAACTCTCTAGCATGGCGCTGAAATAGGGGCGCGCTGGAGCACCCCGAGCAGGTGGTGGTGCTGAATATGGGGGCCTGCTGGGCTGACCCCTCCCAAACTGACCTCTACCCCTAGCCGGAGAATCTAGCCCTCTTATCCTGCTGCATCTACTCCCTACCTCTCAGATGGTAGCCTTCAATCCTCCGAGAAATCTCCACCACTAGCTGATAAGGAGTCCATATCTCCACCTCTCGGGCCATGTTGGCCCCAATGCTAGAATGCAACCGTGCAACGAACCTCCGCACCCTTTCCGCATCAGTAGGAAGTATCATTAATGCATGGCGGGATAACTGAGAAAACCTTGCCTCATAGTCGGTCACAGACATCTGACCCTGCTCAAGCTGCTCAAACCGACACCGTAGCTCTTCCCTATCAGAGGGCGGGATATACTGTCCAGAAATAACTAAGTGAACTGACTCCAAGTGATAGGAGGAGAACCCGCCGGCCTACCAAGAACATACGACTGCCACCATCTACGGGCCCTGCCCTCCAGCTGAAAAGTAGTGAAGTCAACCCCATGCGACTCCAATATCCTCATGTTGTGTAGTTTGTCCCTGCACCTATCAATGAAATCTTGGGCATCCTCATGACGCTCACCCCTGAAGACAGGAGGGTGTAGCCTGGTCCATTTGTCCAACAACTTCTACGGATCACCATCCGCAGCTGGTGTGGGATCGGGTACCCCTGCAGCAACTGGCTGAGCCCCACCTGCGGGTAGTGCACCCGAAGTCTGATATATTGCAGCTGTATGTCCAGGAGCCTGAGCATTAGGGATCTGTGCTCCCTCTCCCGCCTGTGATGTGGCTGGATCCGCTGGAAATAAACCAGCCTGAGTCATGGTGTCCATGAACCGCAGCATACGGCCCATGACCTCCTGAAAACCCGATGCTGTCATGAAGTCCGTCGGGGTAGGCTCAGCTGCGGGCACCTCGCCCTGCTCCTCAATGATGGGATCTTCCACAGGATCCGCCGGTGGTGCTACTGGGATAGCTCTGGGACGCCCTCGTCCCCTACCTCGGGCCGGTGCCCTCCCCCGGCCTCTGCCTCGGCCTCTAGCAACGGGGGGAGCAGCTCCTCCCGGGTCTGGAACAGCTGCCGTGCGCGTCCTCATCATCTATACGAGAGTAGAAGAAGGAAATTTAGTATACTAACCACTGCACGATAGGAAATGAAGAAAGAGTAGTTTCCTAACACCCTATAGCCTCTAGAAGATAAATACAGACGTCTCCGTACCGATCTGCAAGACTCTATTAGGTTTGCCCATGACTTGGGAGACCTACGTGAACCTAGTGCTCTGATAACATATTGTCACGACCCAATTTAGCTACTGGTCGTGATGGCGCCCAACATCGTTGTCAGGAAAGCGAACTCTACATATTAGTGAATTCTCATTTTACTTTTCCGAAATAGTTCCGATAATTTTTTCATTTGAATCATAAATAAGTGATAATCAGCAATACAAGATAATAATTATACAAACCAAAAGAATAGTCTACTAATGTGTGTGCCAAGACCTGGTGTCACAAGTATATGGGCATCTAGTAGAATACATAAAAGAATAAATCTATCCTACTGTCTGAACTAGAATAGACAGCCAAAAGTACAGAGAGACTCCATCACGCTGTTGAACGGTGTAGGAGAAGGGCAGCTCACAGTTGAATCTCGGGACTCTATCAAAAATGCGCACCAGACTGATAGCCAGATATACCTGCCTCAGATCCTGTACAATTAAGTACGGAAGCGTAGTATGAGTACATAAACAACATGTACCCAGTAAGTATCCAGTCTAACCTCGAAGAAGTAGTGACGAGGGGTCGACATGACACTTACTAAGATCAATACCAATAATGATTTAAGATTTCACTAAGCATGGATAATATAGGCAAAATAACAAGCTCAGAGTTTACAGAGATCAATATATATCAATTCCAATCATGTCTTATATGATTTCAATTCAAGGCATTTATCAGAGTAAGTCATGAATAAGATTTCACATAAATGTCATGCACACATCATGCAGAGGTTGTACGGCCCGGTCCAACATAAAGAGGAAATGTGCACGCCAGAGGTTCGAATGGCGCGAACCATAGATGCATCTATTTCTACCGAGGCGATCGGCCCGATCCACAAATATCAATTATCATCAAGAAGGCACATACGGCGCATTCATAGTCACATAAATTCATACAAGTTGTCAAGTAAGTGCATATGTTCCTATACATTTATTTCCAACCCCTAACATGTCCTAAGTGATCTCATTAACATAAAAGGATATAGACATTTGCAAATATAGCATGATACACGTCCTAAACTATCCGGACAATTAACATAATAGTAGCTAAGCACGGACTCTCGTCACCTCGTGCGTACGTAGCCCCGCAATTAGCAACACATGATTAATTAACTCACCTATGGGGACAATTCCCTCTTATAAGGTTAGAAAGGAGACTCACCTCGCTCCAAAGCATACTCCCAATATCAAGAACGTGCTCAAACCCTCAATTTGGAGCCGAACGATCCAAAACTAATTAAACGAGGTAGGAACTAGTCAATACAAGTTCAAGAGTTCATATTTTAACTAGTAACGTAATTTTCCAACCTTAAATACAAGTTTCCTAAAATTCGACCCCGGGCCCACGTGCCCGAATTCCGAATTTTTTTGAAGAAAGTTGTTCTCTATAACCTAAGGATCAATAATATATGATTTCTACTTCATTCCATAACAAATTTCGTGGTTAAATCTAATTTTTATCAAAACCCTAGGTTTTGCTCTAACCCCATAATTTTTCCCTAATTTTTGTGTGTTAATCTACCCAAGACTCAAGTATTAAACTCAAATTAAGTAGGACAAATTACCTCAAGATGCTAAGTGGAATTTCTCTCTTTGGAAGCTCCTAAATCGCCCAAACAATGGTGGTAATGTGTCAAAAATGGCTAACACCCGCAATAAATGAAGGTCACTGCTTCAGTGATTTCCCCATCTCCTTTCCTTCGCCGCACCTGAGCCCACTGCATCTGCGGAAAGGTGTCCACTTCTGCGGAATTTCAACTGGGCTGCTGGGTCGCTTCTGCGAGGGAAAAGCCGCTTCTGCGGAAGATTGACCGCTTCTGCGGCTTTGGGCTTGGTCTGCCTTGGCCGCTTCTGCGAGAGGACGACCGCTTCTGCTGTCTCGCACCTGCGGCTGACCAACCGCAGGTGCGGTTATGACAGATAACTGGAGCTTCAGCTCCTTTCCAATTTTTCCAACTTCGCTCGAGCCTCGTCCGATTGACGCTCGGGGCTCCGATCCCCGCTCGAACATACCGACAAGTTTGAAATCATAAAACGGACTCGCTCAAACCCTCGGAATGCCCGAAACAATGCTAAATCTAAGAATCACCCCCTAAACCCAATTGAATCAAACTTATGAACTTCAAGTTCTTCAAATTACTTCCAACGCAACGAAACATACTTATACTACTCGGATTGACACCAAATTTTGCGTGCAAGTCTTAAATGGCCATACGGAACTATTCCCGGTCTCAAAACTCCATTCGGACCTCGATAACACAAAAACCCGCTCCAAACCAAATATTTAAGAACTTCAAAATCCTTAAGGAATCAACTTTCACTATTAGGCACCTAAATGCTCCCGGGTCATCCAAAACTCGATCCGGACGTACGCCCAAGTCCGAAATCATCATACGAACATGTTTGAATCTTTGAATCCGGCTTCCGAGGTCGTTTACTCAAAACGTTGACCGAAGTCAAACTTGGCCTTTTAAGCCAACCTTAAGGAACCAAGTGTTCCGATTTCAACCCAAACACTTCCAAATCCTGAACCAACCATTCCTGCAAGTCATAAATCAGTAAAAGCAAGTACGGGAAGTTCTATTTAGGGGAACGGGGTTCTAAAAAGCAAAATAACCAGTCGGGTCGTTACAAGTACGATCTTGTATTTTTTTTAAAAAAAAACTAGTATTAGTACCTGCGCGGATGCGCGGACACTAATTACGTCAAATATTTAAGTCATTTGGATTGTATCTAAATAATTTTAAAATTTACACTTTCTCAGTAAATATAGATAATCTTTGGATATTAACTACATGAAAAAAATTTACCATTTCTTCTATTTTTCTTTTTTGATACCATTCTTGCCAGTGTCATTGGATCCTAAAAATAGTCATGAAGCAAAATAATAACTCATATTTATGGCAAAACAATCAAATGTTGAGACAATGAATGACTCTTTGGATAAGACTTAAATATTTTACTACTACTTGAACTCTTATTTGGTGTGTTGATATCTCTTAAACAATATTTCTTTCTTAAAATTTCAGTTTCTAAAACACTATTTTTCAATAATACTTATTTTTATAATAATGTAATTGAAAATATTATTCTTAATTCAAAACTCATTTTAGTTGGCTATCCAAAAATATAAAAAATTCTTTAGCTAGTGAATTTTTTTGTGATGACCCAAAAGGTCATCACTTATTTTAGAAATAAATTCTGTGTTTTGAGGCCTTAAAATCTCCTTTTTGTCTCACTTCAAATTGCGTGCGCAGTCCGGGCGTGTATCCGGAAAGCCATTATGTAAAAATCTGTAAAAAAAAATGATGAATTTTGCTTTTAAAATGAATTTAGGTTGACTTCGGTCAACATTTTGGGTAAACGGACCCGGACCCATGATTTGACGGTCCTGGAGGGTTTGTAGGAAAATACGGGACTTGGGCGTATGTACGGAATCGAATTTTAAGGTCCCAAGCCCGAGAAATGAATTTTTAAAGAAAATTGTTTAACTGAAATTCTTAGAGTTTTGGAAATTTGAATGTAATTGAATTTGATGGTATCGGGCCCGTATTTTAGTTCCGGAGCCTGGTACAGGTTTTATATGGTATTTAAGTTGAGCCTGTAAAATTTGGTAAGAAACGGACTTGAAATAACGTGAATCGGACCTTCGGTTGTTAAAATTTGAACTTAAGAGTTCATGAGATTTTTCTTTTGATTTTGATGCTAAATTCATAGTTATTGATGTTATTTTGATAATTTGATCGCACGCGCAAGTCCGTATGATGTTTTTGGACTTGCGTGCATGTTTGGTTTGGAGCCCCGAGGGCTCGGGTGAGTTTTGGATAGGCCACGGAGTGAAATTTGGACTTAGGAAATTGCTGGTGTGTTGCAGGTCTGCAGGCTTCGCAATTGCGAAGCCTGGCTCGCAAATGCGAGCTCACAAATGTGAAGATGGCTTGGGCAGGCCTTGATCGCAAATGCGATCATTTGATCGCAAATGCGAAGGGCTAGAGTCGCAAATGCGACATATGCCTCGCAAATGCGAAGCCCTCAGGAATTTTGAGTGGTCGCAAATGCGACAATTTCTTTGCAAATGCGAAGAAAGCAGACTTCTGAAGGGTTCGCAATTGCGAACCCTGGTCGCAATTGCGACATCAGAGACCAGTTAATTGAGACTTAGACGCATTTTCAACCATTTTACAACCTTTTCAAAACCTAAACACCTTTGGGCGATTTTTCAAAGACAACTACTCTTCCAAATCATTTGTAAGTCATTTCTAACTCATTTATTTCAATCTAATCCATCTTTTTACATGATTTTAACTCAAAATCAAGGGTTTTCATGGGGGAAATTGGGTGTTTGGGGTAGAACTTAGGATTTTCAAATTTTGGGGATTTGGACCTCGATCTGAGGTACGATTTCAAAACAAATTATATATTTGAATTCGTGGGTGAATGGGTAATCGGGTTTTGGTTCGAACCTCGGGTTTTGACCATGTGGGCCCGGGGTCGATTTTTGACTTTTTGGGAAAAACTTTAGAAAACCTATTTTCATGCATTAGAATTGATTCATTTAGCATTTATTGATATAGTTAAGTAACTTGTGGCTAGATGCAAACGAGTCGGTGGTGGAATCAAGAGGTAAAGCGGTAGTTGAGGCTTGAATTGTGTTCGTGGCATCGAGGTAAGTGTTTGGTCTAACCTTAGCTTGAGGGATTAGGAGTCGTGTCCTATTTGCTATGTGTTAGATGTTGAGTACGACGTATAGGCATGGTGACGAGTATCTATACGTTGGTGTCAAGCATGCCCGTGAGTCTTATACTATGATTAATGTGACTCCGTTTTGTATTGTTCATGCCTTATGTGATGATTTCTATTGTTGAACGAGGCTTGTGTAGTATTATTGGCAATGAAACATTATAGAGCATTGGCTCAAGTTGTGAATTGAGTTGTGAAGTAAATGTGGAAAAAAGAAGAGGTTTATGATATTGTCTCCCTTGCCGGGATGTTGTTGCTTTTAATGTTATCACCCTTGCCGGGATGTCATTGCTTTTGATATTATTTCCCTTGCCGGGATATGATTGTCGTACTATTGTTCCCTTGCTGGGATTTTATTGTGACTCTATTGATTCCCTTGCCCATATTGCTTTGTAATTATTGTTCGGGTGAGGAAAAGTGTAAAGCACGAACGGTGATGCCGTGCATGATATTTGTGAGAGAGTGTTAAAACACGAAGGGTGATGTACAATTACGTGCCTTTATATAAGTGATAATGCACGAAGGATCATTCCGTGCCATGATTATGTGAGGTAAAAGCACGAAGGGTGATGTCGTGCCGATTATATTGATTCTTATGGTGAGGACGAGAGTAAAAGCACGAAGGGTGATGCCGTGCGCTTGTCCTTGATTTTCGTGATTCTTGTTGATAATTGAGCTATGGTGTTCTTTACGTTTATTTACTGATTTTCTGTTGTTACTTGATTTTATTGTGATTTTATTGATTCCCTTGCCCTTATTGCCTTATGATTGTTGCTTGGGTGAGGAAGAGTGTAAAGCACGAAGGGTGATGCCGTGCATGCTATTTGTGAGAGAGTGTTAAAGCACGAAGGGTGATGCCGTGCATGTTATTTGTGAGAGAGTGTTAAAGCACGAAGGGTGATGCCGTGCATGTCATTTGTGAGAGAGTGTTAAAGCACGAAGGGTGATGTCGTGCACTTGTCTTTGATCTCCTGATTTATATTAATAACTTGTCTTTGGTTTCCTGTTGATCCTAGTTGTTCCCCGCAGCATGTTTCCCCCTTCCTATATTTAATTTGTAAAATTTTGCCTTTATTTTCCGCTGTACATGATTTAACTGCACAGATTTATTTGGTAGTCTGGTCCTAGCCTCGTCACTACTTCGCCGAGGTTAGGCTAGGCACTTACCAGCACATGGGGTCGGTTGTGCTGATACTAGGGGTGGGCATCGGTCGGTTTGGTACGGTTATGAATATTATCAGTTTAGCATATCGGTTATCGGTTTATAAATTTGATAAACTGATAACCGAACCGATAAGATATCGGTTATCGGGTATCGGTTAATCGGTTATCGATCATTATCGGTTCGGTTATCGGTTTACCCGATAAGATAACTCAATCTAGAGTTAAGCAAAAAAAAAAAGACAACTCACTGGAGTTAAGCAAAAAATAGATGAATTCACATATAGTATACTAAAGACTTACGCTAGGAGTAACTAGTAAGATCTATGAAGAACGAAGATGAAGCAACTGAAGAGTGGGGTTGAGAAAGAATATGAGAGAATGAACTGAAGCCCTAACATTTATATATACTTAAGGGTAAAGTCATAATTTTATTAATTCATATTGGGTTATCGGCTAACCCATTAACAAAATTGGCAAATCGAGGCCCGAACCGATAACCCAATAGTGAAAAAAATTCTAAACCATTACCGAACTGTTAACCCAATAACCCGATACCGATAACCCAATAAACAATTAACGGTTCGGGTTATCGGTTTTACCCGATATATGCCCAGCCCTAGCTGATACTACACTTTGCAGTCTTTTGTGCAGATCCCGGTACTGGAGCATACAGACTTTAGCTTTGGATTGCTGCCTTCAGTCCATTTGGAGACCCGAGGTAGTCCTGCATGCGTCCGCTGGACTTGATGTCTCCTTCTATCCTTTCACTCTGTTTCTTTTATGTATTTCAGAGACATCGTTGTATTTATCTTTCGGACCCTTATTTGTAGTATTCCTAGACAGCCTGTGAAATTGTGACACCAGTTCTGGGTAGTTTATGTTATGGATTGGTATTGGTATCATTATTAAAATATTACATTTCAGTCTTCCGCTTATTAAATTTCGTTGTTTATATGATGTTGGTTCTTAATTGTTAAAGGATTAAAATGGGAAAAAGGTAAATAATACAAATGGTTGGCTTGCCTAGCTTTCACTAATAGGCGCCATCACGACTCCCGAGGGTGGAAAATCCGGGTCGTGATATTTTTTTTACTCCATTTTGATATTTGACATTAACCATGTTAAATATCTGAGTTATTTGAATTATATGTAAATAACCTTAAAATTTAAACCTTCTAAATAATTATAGATAATCGTTAGATATTAATTAAGAAACACTACATGAAAAAAGACTAACATTTTCTCAATTCTCATAGTGACAATTTTATTTTTGCACTATTCTCATAGGTGTCATTGGAACCTAAAAATAGCTACAAAGTGAAATAATAACTCATATTTATGGAAAAGCATAAAGGTTGACACGAAATAAACGATTCTTTGATTACGACATGACTCTTATACTACGACTTGAACTCTTATTTGGTATGATTTTATCTTTCAAAGAATATTTCTATTTTGAAATTTCAAATTCTAAAACTTTATATGTATTATAATAATGATTATCTTTATAATGATGCAAGTGAAGATATTATCCTTAATTTAAATTCACTTTAATCGGCTATCTAAAAATTTAAATGATTCTTTGGCCGGATTTATTTCAGTATGATTTCACTTTAAGTTTATCGATATCTCTAGCCCCAGAATTGGAATTTTTAATACCCTATATATACAAAAAATTTGTTCTTTGAATCATTAATTGTTAAATTAGTTGATTATTATTATAAAACATTGCATATATTGTCTTAAAATTGTCAAGTAGTTTATTTCTCGACACTATACTTGGCTTAACCTCAATGCAAACTACTCAAATTGCATTCCAATTTAAATTCGAATATCATATCAGTTTGTTAGTAATAGTGCTTTTTTAAAAACGACACGTAATGTAAATTAAAAAAAATATTCGAAGATATGCTTATCTTATAATCTATGTATTTGAGTTAAAAAAAAATATTTGAAATCGATGAGATTAACTTTCAATTTTTTTATACTCAACAAAGATGAAACATAAGAAGAAATTTGTTGTCATCTTTTATTTCTCATTTTTAGATCTTTCTAACATTTTTTTCAATATTTATTTTCTTTTATCTTATTTTTTATGTCATTATTTCTTTTGTTACAAAAAATTAATTTATTTCACTATAAAAGGATGAGTTTTAATAAAAATTGTATACATATGAACTTTAATTATATTTTTAGTCTTTGGTTGAAATTATTTTATATTTTTCTTATGGCTTTATCTTATCAGCCTAAATAGGTGCTCACCCGCCAATTAAATTAAAAAATTGAATGATGTGTAATTTATATATAATCCATATATAATATGTGTATAATTGTGTGTTGTCGGTATATCATCTATTTATATTAGCTATACAAAGTAAATAATAAATATGGCCGGATATTATGTGAATATTCCATAACATTTCGGTTTTTTGAGTTTATCCATGTATAACTTCTATTATAATAATTTTAAAACTCTCTACTAATGTTCAAAAATATCTTATCTTTTTATTATCTTTGAATTAAAAAAAGTAAAGAGTTTTTTCGAAATAATTTGTTTACAGTTAAAAAAATATATTTCACGTCATACCAATTTTTTCTTTATATATACTCTTTGTGTCACGACCCCGGTTCGCCCTCCGTGAACCATTGTGACGGCACCTAGTCTCTACGACTAGGTAAGCCTAAATTGCGGAAAGAAACCAAAATTTTACGGAAGTAAAGCAATTTAACAGAAGTAAAAGAAATAAACAGCTTTTAAAGGTGCCGCTCGGCACACACAATATTTAACTCTCAAAACTAACACATAAATCCAAGACCCGAAATCCCATGAATCATAAGCTAAGAAATACTATATAGCTCTAACTCTGGAATATCTAACAAGAACTGATATAAAGAAGGGCTAATACTAAACAGCAAGAATAGAAAGAGACTCCTCGGTCTGCGGACGCGGCAGATATACCTCGAAGTCGCTATAGCAGTCGCCTCGCCTCAGGGGTGGTAGGACTGAGTCGAAGTACCTAGATCTGCACATGAAAAACATGCGCAGGAAGGGCATGAGTACACCAAAGCGGTACTCAGTAAGTGCCAAGCCTAACCTCGGTTGGGTAGTGACGAGGAAGGTCAGGGCCCTACTGAGGTTAAATAAGATATAAGGTTTAACAGGGTGAAATAAACAGTATAAATAAGTAACACAGGACATGAAGGACGGCAACAACTATTACAAAGGCAAGTAAAACACAGAAAGAGAGTGCAGCTCAGCTCCGAGATAACAACCGGGGATCTCCCAGGATACCGTCCTGTAGTCCCCAAATATAACTACCATATCCAGTGGATCTCCCGGGTGCAGTCCCGTAGTCCAACTCATAAATGCGCCATGATCTACCGGAATACCACATCAGTAGTCCCAAATTATAAATACTCAGTATTGGGGAATCTATCGGGTGCAATCCCGTAGTTCTAATGTAAAAGTGCAGGGGGATCCCGAAATGCAATTCCGTAGTCCCAAAGTAAACATACAGGGGAGCTCCCCGGATACCGTCCCGTAGTCCCAAAGTAAATACACAGCAGCAACAAGAACTCAATTCAATCAATTTCATACCAAAGTCAGACAGATAATTCTAACCAAGCATGCTTCACGTAATACAAATAAGGCAGTTAAGTCAAATAGAACAATTTAATCAAGTAGACATACTTCTCTAGACTAACAACAGGCTAAATTTCCAAGTAGTGTAAGCAAGAAAAGAAGAACACAATCCAAGGCTACTTTAATGAAATAAAAACCGTATTTCCAACAAATAGCACAAGTACGCGCTCGTCACCTCATGTACAAGGCATTTCAATTATCACAATATCAATCCTAAGGGGAAAGGTCCCCCACACAAGGTTAGACAAGCCACTTACCTAGAAAAGCTCAAATGTCAACCCGAAACCACGTTCTTGCCACGAGTATTCGACTCCAAATGGCCCAAATCTATTCAATTAAATTTCATAATGTAAATAACACTTCAAGTAACTGATTCTACAATTAAATTCTAAGCTAATACGCAAAATTAGGTAAAATGACCAAAATGCCCCTCGAGCCCATGTCTCGGAATCGAGTGAAATTTATATTTTCAAAATCCTAACACTCTCACGAGTTCATACATACCAAGAACACTGAAATTGGAGTCTAAATGACCCCTCAAATTCTTATTTCAAGTCTCTTAAATCTCAAGTCCTAATTCTTCCATTTTAGGCCTAGTTTCCATTATTAACAAGGTAGATTTCACATTAGAAACGAGTTTTAAGACCAAGAATCTTACCTCCAAGTGATTCCCTTCGAATCCCTCTTCAATCCCCTCCAAAGAGCTCCAAAAACGATTAAAATGGTGGAAATAAACTTCAAAAAAAGTCGCGTAACCCCTTTTTAAAACCATTCTACCCAGCAGTTTCCGCATCTGCGGCCTTGGGACCGCTTCTGCGGTCCCGCATTTGCGGAACAAAGGTCGCATCTGCAACTTCACACTCAAATGCCCAGATTCCGCATCTGCGGCTCCTCGCCCGCAGATGCGGTACCGCACCTGCGGAGAAACTACCGCTTCTGCGGTTCCTGGTGACTTTCCCCATTTCCCGCTTCTGCGGTCGCTGAGCCGCTTCTGCGGCGCCGCACCTGCGGAACCCAAACTGCAGGTGCGGTTATGACAGAACCAGCAGCTGAAGCTGCAACTTAAACTCCAAAATTTCCTCCGTCAACCACCCGAAATCATCCCGAGGCCCCCGGGACCTCAACCAAAGGCACCAACAAGTCTAATACCACTGTCCAAACTTGTACCAATCCTTAAAACACCTAAAACAACATCGAAACATCAAATTAACCATGGATTCAAGCCTAAGAACTCCAAATTTTCCCAAAATACGCTTTCGATCAAAAAGTCTATCAAACCTCGTCCGAATGGCCTGAAATTTTGCACACACGTCACATTCAACACTACGGAGCTACTCCAACTTCCGGAATTCCATTCCGACCCTCGGATCAAAATCTCACTATCGAACCGGAAACTTCAAAAATCCATCTTTCAGCATTTCAAGCCTAAATTAGCTACGGGCCTCCAAAACACAATCCGACCACGCCCCTAAGCCCGAAATCACCCAACGGAGCTAACGGAACCATCAAATTTCCATTCCGAGGCCATCTTCACATTGTTCCGACTACGGTCAACTTTCCAACACTTAAGCTCTCATTTAGGAACTAAGTGTCCCAAAACTCTCCGAAATTCAAAACCGACCACCCGGTAATTCAAAATAGCAGAAATAAATACGGGGAAAGCAGTAAATAGGGGATCGGAGCGTAAATTCTAAAAACGACCGGCCGGGTCGTTACACTTTGTTACACTTAAAAGTCGCTATAGAAACTATCAATTAAAAACCAATTTATCTCTTGTTGAGTTTGAAAAACAAAACCTTTTACATAATCTAATGATTCAAACTAATATTCTTCACAAAAAAATATTATACCCTTGCAATATTAGCTTGACTACAGCTAAATGAACGAGTTTCAGCTTATACCCTTCAATTTCTTAAATGTGCTAAATTAAAATTAATGATAACAATTGTATAGCCAAAGTTTTGTTATTTGTTTGATGTCCATTTATGCAAATTGACTCTTCAAACAAATATTCTTCAAGAAGAAAAAAGAAACAACTTTTTTTTTTTTTATTATTGACTGATTTTGTGATGTTTATTTCTCCAGCATGTATGTTTACTTTATGATATATGTAAGTAAACTTTTATTTGGTTTTGTAAACTCTTTTTTTTTTATTTAAATAAACATAGACGTGTACCCTACATATTACTTTTATTTTAAAAGAATTTCGTTTTATTCAAATCTAGCTACATTGTTTCAAAGAACTATACTTATAGGATTTTAGATGTGAAAGAGTTTTAGCTATATGGAGTAGTTTTTTTTTTTTTGCTAAAGGTGAAGTAGTATTTGAATAATTATATAAAATAACAAAAGTTCCTAACATGATTGCATATGATCATTAACCGAATTAAGTATGATAACATGATAAAAAAAATTTATTTTTTATTTAAATTCGAATTTTAGAACTTTATCTATAAATTTAAAATTATCTTTTAATTCAATTTCCATATATATTANCACCGTGTCAATATCTAACTATATATATATATATATATATATATATATATATATATATATATATAGATTAATTATGCTTGCAATGCTACTCTGTTCACCACTGTCACAAAACTTTTATAGGATATTCAACCATGATAGCTCCAATTTCAAGTAAATTTCATATTTTATGTATATTAAGAGTTTAATTTTCATACAATGACAAAGTAAAAAAAAAATTAATTTTCATCAGGTTATAAAAAGAAATTACATGTAACATAATTCATATTAAAATTGGACTCCTTTCCTAGTTAAACAATGTTGGTTTTTTATTGGTTTCAATAATGAGATTAGTTTACTAAGAAATATTTAAGATCATAAAAGAAAAATGAGAGAGAAATCATACCAAGATCGGAAGACAATTAATTAATAAACTTTACTATTATAAAAGATTTTGAAGTCAACTAATTAATTAAGATTTTGTCCGCTTTTAGTTATAGTAAATCAACCACTTCACAAAATTTGTGGAATGCAAAAGGTAACGTGGGTAAAGAATTCTCAATTGTTGGTAAATTATAAACGCCAATTTTGTAATTACCCTCGATATATATTATTTTAGGAGCTTATTTTTCAACACATATAATATTGATATATTTATTTTTATTAATAAGGGTATACTCTTAAATTTTGAAATGCTATATGTTCTTGTTAAACTGAAAAGAAAGCACGATAGTTTGTAAAGTTGAGATGATAAAATTATAAAAATGAAACTAAGTTTAAGTTAAATATATGGAATGATGATCGATGAATTTTATGAAGCAGAATTTCTTCCTTTATTTTTATATATATAATATATATTATATATATATTATATATTATATATATATATATATATATATATATTATATATATATATATATATATATATATAATGATCAAAATTCTTCAACTCTGGAGCTGAAATTTTTATTTACAATCTTAAACAGTTTTAATGAATATCTATATATATTTTGAAAAATTCACTCATCGAGATGGGGTACACGCCAATTGGGG
>NW_017672707.1:95316-110845 GCF_001879085.1 Nicotiana attenuata | reverse complement strand
ATATATATGATCAAAATTCTTCAACTCTGGAGCTGAAATTTTTATTTACAATCTTAAACAGTTTTAATGAATATCTATATATATATTTGAAAAATTCACTCATCGAGATGGGGTACACGCGCAAGGCATGCACCTTAAAGACTAGTTGACATAAAGATGATTGTTGCTATTATAGGTAAAAAGTTATTATAGAAAGCTAAAATAATAAGGGTCGTTTGGTTTGAATACGGCTTATGCCGGGATAAGTTATGCTGGAATAAGTTATGCTGGGATTAGTTATCCTGATATTATTTTTTATCCACAATTTGAAATGTTGTATTAAAACTAACAATTGCATAATTTCTATGAAGAAGGTATAAGTTATACCGACACTAATTACCCCACCCTCTATAAGGTATAAGTTATCCCGATACTAATTTTAATCTCGGAATAACTTATACCAAATTTGCTAACCAACCAAAGTATTAAGATGATATTAAATTTTTATACCAACACTATACCTTTTTATACCACATACCAAATGAACCCTAAGAATAATGTTACAAAGAGGTACAACTTATTATTTGCATTTATGTTGTTTTGTTAAAAAGTAAAGGACGGTCTACAACTCAATCAAAAAAAAAAAGACAGAGAGAAAAAAGGACGGTCTTAAAATAAATTTGAGAAAACAAGGATTTAAACAACTAAAAGAAAACCGTATTAGTTCCGGTCTAAACATAGTTTTAGACCAATTGTTTTCCAACTACCTTGTTTATTTCCGACTTGCGAAAAATTGATCTCGCTGAGGAACAGAGAAGTCAGAAGAGGCAGGACTTAGCCAAAGTGGTAAAATAGTAAAGGGAAAAAGCTCGTTGTAATCGCTGCAAAAATGAACGTTGGCCCATCTGGTTTCAGTACGTTTTAATCCCTCATCAATTTCTATCTTTATACACTTTATTTTGATGCATGAATTATAGCAATTGATTTCTAATTCTAATTTTCACTTTGATGTTGTAATTTTAACAATAGACAATGCGCCAGTGACAAGGGCATTAGTAATTGCGTGTACCCTCTTCACCATCATATTTGGTACCCAAGGCCGTGCAAATCAGCTGGGTTGGTCTTATCAGGTACTTTTTACTTTCTGGGTTTCTCTTTATTTCGATCCTTTTTCTTTTGATAATTTTTCTAGTACTGTGAATTAGGTATTTTTTTTTCTGTGTAATTTTACTGAATGGGGCTAAGTATTGAGTTGAATTAAGTTTTAGGGTTTCTAGGACTGTGAAAAGAAGAATATAAGATTGGATCTTTAGTGCATATTGAGCTAAGGGTGTGGCCTAATGGTCAATGAAGATTCAAATCTCCATGTTGACAAAAAAACATTGTGTGATTTCTTCCCATCTGTCTAAGCCTTGGATAGAATTACCGGGTACCTGTGTTGGTGGGTGATATAGCAAGTACCCCGTGGAATTAGTCGAGGTGCGCGCAAGCTGGCTCAGACGCCGCCGTCATACAAAACTCTCAAAATCCAGATGGAAATGAACACATCTATAGTGTACACCCAATATGTTTTACTTTTTTTTAGTGCATAACTGCAATTGGTCTTGGAGATTCATAGATTTGTGTTTGAAATGAGAACCACCTCTGATTTGATTGTTTTCTAGGTTTAACCTTTGTCCAATTATAAGCCTAGTGGATGCTGCTGGTTAGTTGTTTAAGGTGTACACATACTTTTTTCTTTGAGAGGGGGAGAGAGAATGGAGGTTGAGTAATTTTGTGGTTGTTGCCGACTTTTAATGTCCAAGAGCATACAAGTGCACCCTCTTTGCTCATCAGGTCATGAACGCTTATGTTAACAACATTCGTGGTCATTTTCCATTCACCAATATTTACGTTTTGAGGCCATGAGGAAATAGGTTATCTTCTATATTTCTCAAACTTGAGATGGGTTTGTCACTACATGAAGCTACTACATTTTAGTCCCTGGATAATATAAATAGCTTGTTTATGAACATATAACAATACAAACTCCTTCGCCAACTTGATAGTAGAGGGTAGACCATGACTAAGCACAATTAGCAGATACAACTTGCCTAAGTTGCTCGTACTCAGGTGCGGTTATCCGATACGGGGACTTCCCCGCATTCGAGTATCGGATTCGGCAAAATCTAAATTTTAAGATTCGGGGGTGCGGATCCAGATATAGATACGGATGCGGGGATTCGGCTAATAAAAAATAGAGCTATAGAAGTATTGTAAATTTTGAGAGATATTCTGTGAAAAACTTACATGAATATTGTAGAATTCAATTTTTCATTCTCCAAGATGGACATTATTCTTTCATTATCCTAAATCTGTTTTATTTTTTATTTTGAGAAATCAAAATCTCAATTTTTCTCCCAAATTTGTCGATGGACTCCGGTCAAAGTGTCCGAAGTCAGTTGACCGTATCCGGGACGTCTCCCGTTCCCGCTTCCGTCCCGTCCCCGTCTCGTATCGGGACGGGGGCGGCACCAAAATCGAAGAGTCCGCGCAACTTAGCAACTTGCTAATTTTGAGTCCACATGTGTTAGACTACGTCAATTGATCAGGCTTGAGTAAAGGTTGTCTATGGATCTAACAAGATCACATTCAATTTTTAGTAGCCTCTTAATGTCTTTCGAGGGATCCTTATAAAGTGGTCATACCAATGTCATATCCACTTGAAAAGAATCCATGTAACATTGATATCAAGTGGTTTTATTCATACCATGTAAGGTGATGTTAATGCAACCACAATTCGTTTGTGATTATGACACCGACAAGCTATGTTATCCAATAGTAATAGATTTTATATGGTTTCCTGATAGGGTTGCTAATCACCTAGTACTCTTTATCGATCATCCAATAGCAATACAAGATCGTATATGGTCTTATCCTATCTTACTCCAAACATCCGAATCTGAAGGGATATGAGATTTCCCAATTCCGCGTAAAGACATATAACTTTTTTGTAACAGCAAAGGATATCCCACACAGCTACTAATGGTTTTAGAAGCACCCAACTCCATCTATGAGTTCCGGAAACTTAAGGGAAATAGGTTCTAATGTATTTTTTTTTCATTTTATAGCTCATTTCTTATGAGTTTTGGAACTTAAGAAATATAGGATTCTCTTTTAACTTAGTACTTATTTCGTCTCAGCTCATCCATTCTGAGTTGTGAAATTATGCAGAATATAGGATTCTCTTTTCTCCTAGTTTACATTTTTGTATTACAGTCCCCCCTTTTCAGTTTATGTGTCTTAGTTTGACTGGGCACATAGTTTAAGATAGTAAGGAAGACCTTTAAATCTTATGCTCTTAAACTAAAGATGTATGTAATGTACCAAAGATGTTCTTGAATCTTGTGGTCTTAAATATGCCATGTGGAAAGTTGGAGTAAAAGAGTTACTGAATATAGAAAGAGACATTCTTTGTATAACAGACTAAAAGGGAAAGTAAGAGACATAAATTGAAATGGAGGGAGTAGCAGATTTGTTCTCTCTTACTGTCTTATCAGGTACAATTTCATTGATTCAGTAGGATTTTGGGCATGCTCTTAGTGGATACCTTAAAGAGTATAGTAGAACTGCTAATTGATGCATCTTTTTTGCTTGTGCCAGGATATTTTCCAGAAGCTTCAAATCTGGAAGCTGATCATATCTGTTTTTACCTTTTCATCTACTCCTGAACTATTATTTGGATTATATCTGCTATACTACTTCCGTGTCTTTGAGAGGCAAATCGGTTCGAACAAATATTCTGTAAGTGCTTATTGGGGTAGTAGTTTTTTTTTGGATAAGTTATTGGGACAGTACTATCTTCAACTTTCTTAATTAGCTAATGGAAAATTGATAAAAGTTGCAGGTGTTAATCAACTACTAGGCAAATAATAAAAGCCACAGTAGATACTGTTTTCATTGTCTTTTCTTCCTGTTTTTTCTTTTTCTCTTTTACATTGTGTAGTTTATGTTTTTACCTCTTGTTCTGCAGGTTTTCCTGCTGTTCTCTTTTGTACTCTCTTTATTGCTCGCGGTTCTTGCTCTACAACTTATTAAAGGTATTGGTCATTTCCAATCATCAGATATGACTTGATAGAAAGTGTTTAGAGTTTCTTACTGTGTTATTCATCCTGATGCTTATCTAATAAGCTATCAAACATTTGAAAGAACTAATAATTGAAAGCAGTTTCAGAACAATGCGGCTAGATCATACAAAGAGAAAAAGGTTTAACATAGAGAATTGGCTCTTTAGGCTCCTGAACTGGTGGAAGTGGGGGATGAGATGTGGCTAATATGGGAGATAAGAAATAGTGATGTTTTGAGGTTGTACAGATATGAGAAAGTACAGTAACTGAGAGGTGATAAGCAGAAATTGAGAGAACAAATAAGAGGTATGGCATGAGAAAAGGATAAGAAAGAGATCGAGGAATAGTCCTAAGTATATCCTTCATCCTAATTTTTCAAATGCTTATATGGATACATCTGTATAAGTCATAACCTAGTAGGACGGCAGCTTGGAGGGAAGGCTCTCCAGAAGCCCGTTCGGAGATTCTTCTGAGTAATTTGTTAGCCTTCTTTTGCTGCTAAAGACTCTTGACTTGCTGTGCAAGTCGTCTAATGCATTTGCAAGGCTCTTAGCTTGTTACACTTGGCTTGCTGCCCAAGTTTCAAAGATACCACTAATTGGAGATATCCAGAAGATAGAAAGACATAATACACCTTTAAACATCTTTTCAAAAAATATAAAATATAAAAAATACTCCTTTTAAACATAAAATGATGAAATGCCCTTATAACACAGACGGAAATAGATAAACAGCTAAACTGAGAAAGGAACTGCACTTAACAATTACAAGTGTAGAAACCTTCCAAAAGCAACACGAAGTCTAAATTCAGATTCCCCTTTGTCCTTATTATATTCCCCAAACTTTCTGGCCATAATATCTGCATTAGTGAAGGGGATGTTTTATTTGGGTATCATGATTCAGTCCCCTGAAGTATCTGATTGAACTTTTCCATGCTTAGTTTATGGTTTTCATTGTAATCATCAGTTTTACTCCGTATGACATAAGTTGCATAGTGAGCACTTGTTGCTTTTGACTTTTACTACTCTGGACTGATATATAGAAATGACAGCCTGAAGGGGTCTATATTCTTCATTCTCCTTTATAGTTGTAGATTGTGATTGCAACTCCTTCAAACAGTTATACCTGTTTTACAGTAACCATGCAGCATATCATGTAAAGATGTTAAAAAAAATATGTAACAACTGTGATTATCTTCTTTTTCCTTATTTTTGCTTTTGATAAATATTCATTCTTCCCCATATTTTTCCTCTTACCGTGCTTTGAATTTCTGTAACTACATTCTGGTTTGGTAAAATATGGCTCATGGATTGGGTATCCTCTTTGAGGTAGGATGGACATGATCATACATATCGCATAAGATGGATGTTGCTCGTGAGTTATGGGTCTGACACAAAAATAATGAGATCAATCAGATGCTTGGGTGATATTATGCAGATATGTTGCTAAAAGTATCTTGAGACATTGGGATATCAAATGAGCTCGATCAAGTTGCATTAGTGATTTGATATTCATAGAGAAGCACCAGCCTAGAGTGATAGCAGAAGTTCCAAAAGCATAGAACTTCCTGGGATACTGCAAGTTGTTAGAGACATGGGTGGAGCTAGTTAGAGGGAAGGGTAAAAAGTATTACTGCACAAATAGGGTAAAAATAAAAGCTTTTGGTCATATATAAACTGCTGAATCCCCTTGACATAAATCATAATTCTAGTGTAGTGATAAAGGGGTTCAAAAGTTGCTTTAAGTCACAACTTTGAACTCCAACCATGCCATTATAGTATTTTTATGAATTCCGTTGGCTTCATCATTGATTAGAGATAGTGATGAGAAGTCACAGGACTCCATATGAAGAGCTGTTAATAAATCAACAAATTAATTTACAAACAAATAAAATAAGTTGGAATATTGAGAGAATATGCAATTTATGATTTGTGACTGCTTCCTGTATTATTACTGTAGCGAGAAAGTCAAATCTGTTAATTGCATTGTCGTATCTTATGTTGATTACTCAAATGAAAGTCAAAATCAATAATGGGTAAGAGAAGCCGCTGCTAAGGGCAACTCCAACTGTTCTTTAGTATACAATTGGTCATCTCTTGGAAAGAATTTACTGCTCATTTTGGTCAACTCTTCATCATCTCTGATTCATAATGCCACATAATATCCTACGAGGAAAAGGAATTGTGAAGCTGATGTAATTAGAGTTTGGAAGCAATCAGTATGTTTCTATTCGACAGGTTTAGAGGCTTTGAACGATACTAGTGCTCCTTTAGGTTACGTGGTTTGAGTTATCTTGTTATTAATATGGTTGATATCTGTAAAAGAACCTCCTTTTGATAATTATGTAAAAGAACCTTCTTGGAGATATCTTGCGACAAAGCACGACATTTGCTTGTACCTAGTACTTTACTAGGGAAGTGTCAGATCCTTGTATACAAGGTGTTTTGAATCAAATATAGACTTATTTGGTGCAATTTTATAAGTCATGCAGCAGGCTAGTTATAGTGTGTCATCAGAACCTGCTCCAAATTTAGAGAGCTGGCTACAAAGATGGTCTTTTGAGAAGTATGATGTGCATAATAGAGAGCAACATGAAGGAGTAGGAATCGACAATAACTGCTGGAAATTGGAAATCTTAATTTTCTAGGTACCAAATCTTTGTTAAGCATTTGATTTTTAAGGGATCTTTTCCCTCAAGTTTGCGTGAAAGAGGTGCTTGAGATGACTATACCATAATACCATAATAATCTACTTACTTTGATCTTTTTCACACCCTCTGGTGTACATCGTTCCGGTTTCGCTCGTAGTTTCCATTAGTATAGGTAGCTTTTTTTATGCAGTTTGCATTCTACCCTTCTTATTGCTACTCTTGATTTGGAGAAATAGGTTCTTAGCCATTGATATGTTTTAATTTTTCTCTGTCAGATCCTTCCTTGAGTACACTGTCTGGGCCCTACGGACTAATTTTTTCATCCTTTGTGCCGTTTTATCTCGACATCCCGGTTTCTACCCGGTTCCGCATATTCAGTCTACACTTCTCTGACAAGGCTTTCATTTATTTAGCTGGTCTCCAGGTATTTTATATTTTTATCACGACTTCTAATTATATTTTGTCCCTAGATTGAGTTTTTTTTCACCAATATTCATTTGATATTTTGTCTTGTAGCTTCTTTTCTCATCCTGGAAAAGATCTATTATACCCGGGCTCTGTGGAATAATTGCAGGTTGCTTGTATCGTTTGAACATTTTCCGTATTAGGAGAGTGAAGGTTTGCACTGTTCTTGTTCTTCAGAATACTCTCTCCCTCTCTCTCTCAAAGTTCCGTTTCTATTGAGAAAGCATTCTTTGTAATAGTCTTCATAGTCACATGGTATTAAGTATTTATGTGACACTTAATCACTTCACTTTGTTATATGGCTGGAGAATTTGACTTAGTCTTGCATGCACAAATATAGAGTATTATAGCTAGTCAATACTATTGGCTTTTGGGGTTTTACAACAACATACCCATTCCATGCACTTGGACATTCTCCTTCTAAGTTGCTCGGAATAAACCATGTTCTGACTTCTGAATGACTACAAGAAATAAGGCACCATATCTCACCAATTGCTTAGATATGGATGTGTCTTATAGGCTGAATGCTATTGCTGGAAGGCAAAGCTAATCCTTCCACTTTACTTTTTATATGGTGGTTGAAGGTAATTGTTAGCCCAGATGTCAACATATCATAATGCAATGCAGGAAACAAGTGATAAGCTTCGTAAAAGTAAAGAACTCTGAGCACCACTGTAGAGTTGCAAACTGATTTTATGGTTTTGAAATGACGTTCTCCTTAAAATTTCTTGCTTGAGGTGCTTATGTTGGACCTTTTATTAAACACGACTTGCCAGATTTCTTATTAAGAAGCTGACTTCCATTAATTTATTTTCTTATAGTTCCCAGAATTTATTACATCCTTCTTTGCTCGACTTTCTTGGCCATCGATGGGTAACGTGCCACCACCTTCAGCGCCAGCAAGGAACTCTCCAGGAAATGTACCATCCTTTGCAGGTCGCCAGATGGAGGCAAGTATTGTTTTTGATGCCTTGGTCACATGCTTTGGTTAGTTAATAGAAAGCTGCACCTGTCTCAATATCAGGTTAGTCAAAAGAAAAGTTTGTTTTTTCCTTGGGTTGGCTGGCCTGAAAGTGAAGCAGTATTACTCCAGCTTGATGAAATATAAAGCACTTAACGTCCCAAATAAGATATCTCTTCATGGTTGTTAGAGATCGAGGTGTCCACGAGTACCAAATCCTGAAGAAAAATAAGTACTATAATTTCCCAATCAATTCTCACGTCCTCTCCCTGGCCATCTTTAATCTACAACATATATATTGCCTGCCATCAAACAGAATTGAGAATACTGGAGCTTTCTGTATGCATTGTCTTCAAGTGAAAGAACTTGTGTAAAGAACACCTTTTGCTTCTCCTAGTTCAGCAGCTAAAACCATGTTGTCCATAACCCTCCTTCACTTCCTATTTTTATTTTTTTTGGCAATCCTACATTAGTAAGCTTCCTCATAACTACTATTGTGCATGTGATATGTGTTGTTATTGTCCCCCCGGGTATCTCCCTCTCTATGTCCTAGCCATGTATAATATTAGTAGGCTTGCCTCATATTGGCATATCACATTAACAAATGTGACATTAGCTGCTTTTCACAGAATGAACGCCTTAATCCCACATAATTAGCAAATGCTATTCAGATGACAAGGCATCAGGAACTAGATTGAGCTAATATCTCTCTGTAACTGGTGTAGCAACCTGATGCCCTTATTTTAGGTTTTAGGCCTAGGATATACATCTAGACCTCTTTTGACTTAATTCTCATGTTCTATGTTGACTTAGGTATGCATAGCCCTTTGCATCTTCGTAGAAGAACCAATTAGATTCTGTGATTTGGGTATCCTGTCTGATATATGGTTGTAACTCCACATGGGTATGTGCAGTAAAATTTGTGTTTTATTAGCGACATGTGGTAACTTTAGTCTTACACAGAGACAGCCGAACCTCCATCTCCTCAGTTCTAGGGTTCTATCTTTACTATTCTAGGTTAAAGCTTTTGACATTCTAGCAGAACTTGGCTTTGGTGAAGGGGTACTGTTTGTCTTTGCAGTTTCATTTTCGAGATGTTTGATAAATTAGCTGTACTGCTGAAGACATATATTGGACATCAGGAGCAAACATGCCAAGAAACATGTAGTGATTACCGAAATACAAACAAATCCCAGGGGCATTCTCCTGTTATAGCTATACAAAGAGGCAACCCGTGACATCATTTTTTTGTGTGTGTGGATAAAACAACCTGTGACATTAAAATTTCTTTTATGAAGATTCCAGTTAAGTGATAGTTCCATGTTTGATGCTTTCATTAACCACCTCATCTAGCCCCCTTTTATTCATCTGGATGATGCGAGTTTCTTTCCTGTTATACCTTATCGACAACACATGGAAAAGCAATTTCAGAATAAATGAGTTTTTTACTCTTCAAAACAAACAAAAAAGAAAAGAAAAAGAGAATAATGAGTTTAATATTGTGTAGACTTATTCAATCCATCAAATGATGATAGCACAATTATTGCGTAGAGTTTACTGTAAAATTACATTCTTTTGATGTTCAAATTAGAGTATGGTTGGAGCCTGAGAGGTAGCAGGTGGTCGGTGGAATAGTCAATGCCTGCAAATGATTTAACATTTCTTGTCCACTTGATGTCTACTGGAAAATTCTGAGCCTTCAAGTGTTTTGAGTGTACATTCAGCCAAAATGTTCAGATGGCTACTGCAAGTGATTGAACTAAATGAACTGATATTTGCACTCTGGAAGCACTGTTATTATGTTAGAGCTTTATCAGTTAAATTTAGCTTTCACTTTTTCCACTTATGTCATCGAATTTCACATTTAATCTAGACCAATGGAATTGAGAGGTCACCTTGTTCAAAAGATGAGTGAATTGATAGGCCATATTCATCACCAATTAGTTGATTCTTGGTGTGTTCCAATGGGAACCAACTCCAGTGACAACTTAAACTTCTTAGATCCTTTTTGAAAGATTATGCCCACACTAACATGAATATACTGCTTTCTCCTGCATATTTCAGAGAAACTATCCTGCTCCAGCCCCGTCCACCGTAGAGCCACCAGAAGACACTATAGCGATGCTGATGTCAATGGGCTTTGATAGGAACGCGGCAAGGCAGGCACTCATCCATGCTGGAAATGATGTTAATACAGCCACAAATATCCTTCTTGAGTCGCAATCGCACTGAAATAGAAATCAGATCTTTTTCTAGGGGGAATGAAGCCCCAGATGTTAGGTGTACACCAGTTTCTAGAGGGTGTTAAAACAACATTTGGTATTTTCTGGAAAAGTTGGATTACACTCGTCCTACCGATCTTTCAAACTGCTCTTAGTTTTGTAGTTTCTTCTGTTTCTTTAGCAATTCATGCACTTGTCTCATTCCAAAACCACCCTAGGTGATTATAATCCCAAAATCAGCATATACAGGGTTCAAATCATTTTGAGAGATTAGGTCATGTATATTTGCAGTGGACTGAGGTCTTGCTCGTATTCTGGTGATTGTAAATCTGACCAAATTACTCCTATAGGTTGACAATAGTTTCTTGATTTTTTCAAATCCTGAAATCTCCTCTTTTTCGTTTTTCCTATTTCTTCTTTTTGGAGCCTGAATGTTAACTGCTTATACATTCATCAGCTTGGTGATGGCTTATGTTTAGTCTAAAATTGATGACAAACTCTTTACTGTTGGGCACCAATCTTTCTTAAAGGATTTCTAACCCTCCTGAGAATTTCAGTGAATTATATTTCTGTTCTAGATGAAATTCAAGAGTCGGAAGGTGTCCCGTAAATCCTTATGCCAAATGTAAATATATAATATAAATCTGTTCCACAGGCTAAGTTTGTCAAGATATTGGAAAAAAAGGGCAGTCCGGTGCACTAAGTTTCAGTTATGCGTCGGAAACGGAGAAGGGTCGGACCACAAGGGTTTATTGTACGCATCTTTATTGTATGCAGCCTTACGTCACATTTTTGAGCCGTGGAAGTACTAAGCTCCCTCTATGCGCCGGGGTTCAGGGAAGAGCTGGATCACAAAGGTCTATTTGCACGCATGCTTACTTTGCATCTCTTTTAAACTGTGATCTCCTAGTCACATGAAAATAATTTTACCCAAGACTTGCCACCTCAAAAGATATTGAAAAATAGTTGTCGGCAACTAACACTAGGTATCATCCGAAATCGTTACTAAAAAAGGTCATAATGAAAGAGGTACTCCCTTGGATTTATTGGAACAGGATGGCGACAAATACATTAAAGAATCTCACATGATATTGGTCCTATGTCTCTGATCAACTCTTTACAGAATTGTCCTTAGTATGATTGTTTCAATTATCTAATCAATCAAAGACTAAAAATGATACTACCATTGTAATAAAACAGTTTACATGATTGGTCACAGAATGGAGCATTATCAGTTTATCACTTTTACTGTTGTTGGACAGAAATTGTAATATCGTTATGCTCAGTTAGTCACCATCGTTTTGTTCAGGGTACATTTGAATTTTAGGATAAGATTGTACAAGATACGACATTAGGCCCGTTTAGTCATAAAATACACTTTCAGAGTATGCAGATACTGAAATTAGTAGTTGCAAATACTAGTTTGGTCATGGGCATTTGTAAATACTAAACTTCGTTATCTCAACTTAAACATGAATACTGAAATTAGTAGCTGCAAATACTAGTTTGGTCGTCAGCTGGATTTGCCTTCTTAAAATCTTTTGCTCCCAGATAACTTTTATTAGCTCTTTAATTTAAGTACTTTTCTCTTCAATTTCAATTCAAATACTGTCCAAAATTTACTGAAGTTGAAACATTTGGGAAGAAGTAGAAGTGCATTAAAATTATAAGCGTAATGAACCTTCCTTCCCTGTTAGAGATTTTCCACAAGGAGAGAACTAAGAGGACATGGATGGCACCAATATCTAACTCATTATTTAGGACTGATATGTATAACTCCCTGCCAAATTCCCACATCTTTATCTTCCCAGTCAAATGACATTGACACTTGTACTTGCCAATACTCATTTAGGGCTCCAACATAGCGATCGGAAACAGGGGTAGAGCTAGAGTACTAGGTACAGATTCAAATAAGCCCAGAAGTTTTTGCTTAGATCCTGGATTTGTATTAAAAAAGTTTATTAGTGTAAATTTAATTGCCAACCAAGAACTGCAACAAATTATGAGTTCGATGATAAATTCAGAACCCATAAACTACAAATTCTGACATTGCCTCTCATCGGATGACTAACTCAATTATGAGGCCATGCACGTCTTGCTTTTAGTTCCTTGTAATTTCTCTTTTATGTATATAGTACAACCACTAATTAATGGCTAGTTTAAGTAACACATTGGTTTGTTATTTCTAGTGAACTCAATACCTAATAGTGGGTCTATTATTATTATTATTTTTTTTTTTTTTTTGTGGTTTATAATTGTAATGGAAGATGTACGTAAGGGGTGCTTTCTAAATTAAGTTGGCTGACTGCAACCTCTTCGAAGCTAATAAAAAGCTTGCCATTTCAGTCTTTTATTACTTCTAATTATTAAAATACAACTTTTCGTTGTAAAACTGAAGTTCCTACCCTTTCAGAAACAAGAAATGCTCCTTATTTAAACAAGTTTAGTCTCTTAGTAGATTCAGTATCTCTCTGATCACTCTCATGTTCCATGTGTAGATTCTGAAAAAGATCGTATAGTGTCTTACAAAATACTAACAAAACAAAAGATAGTTTGAAAAAGAAACTGCACCCCAATGTATGTCCTTGAATCTTCTCTTTCTCTCTTGATAATCCTCTTTTTCACTTATTTTACATGGTGGAAACTTATACATAGATGGTGGAAAAGCTCAGTGCCAACAAGTTGGCCTCTCTTTGGAATGTTACCTGGCCTTATTCGAAATGCTCATCGTGTCCATGAATTTGTAACTACTTTTCTTGGAGAAACTGGGGGCACTTTTGAGTTCCGTGGTCCTGTTCTTGCCAACCTAAACATGTTAATTACTAGTGATCCTGCAAATATACACCACATCCTTAGTAGAAATTTCTCCAACTATCCAAAGGGTCTTGAGTTCCGTAAAATTTTCGATATATTAGGAAATGGGATCTTCAATGTAGATTCCGAACTATGGGAGATTCATAGGAAGACCACTATGTCCTTAATGAGTCATCCGAATTTTATTAGAGAGGAACACATGAAAAAGGGCTTCACATTGGTAAAGAGAAGAAGCTTGTTCAAGCATGGAAAGCTATTGATCAATTTCTATATCCTTGCATTTCAAGTAAGCAAGAGGAGTTGATGAACAAAACATTCAAAGACGAGGACTTTAACATGTTAAGTGTCTATGTTAAAGCATACAATCAATGGAAGACTGTAATTTCAGGCAATGTACAAGAATTTTTGAGGGATACTTTTGTAAATTTGATGTTTGCTGGGAGAGACACCACAAGTGCAACTCTCACTTGGTTCTTCTGGCTCTTAGCTAAAAATCCCTTAGTAGAGACAAAGATTAGGGAAGAGATTCAACAACAATTGCATCTAAAAGAAGATGAAAACCTCAAGTTTTTCAACATAGAAGAAACACTAAAACTGATCTATCTACATGGTGCTTTGTGTGAATCTCTTAGGCTATTTCCATCAGTTTCTTTGGAGCATAAAGTTCCACTTGAATTTGACATACTTCCAAGCGGTCATCGTGTCAAGCCAAACACGAGAATTGTGCTATCGTTCTATACAATGGGGAGAATGGAGACTATATGGGGAAAGAATTGTTTAGAATTCAAGCCAGAGAGATGGATTTCAGAGCAAGGAAGGATCAAACACAAGTCATCTTTTACATTTCCTGCATTCAATGCGGGTCCAAGGACTTGTTTAGGGAAGGAAATGGCATTCATTCAAATGAAAATGGTGGCAGCCATTATCATACAGAATTATCATATCCAACTGATGGAACCACAAACAATTTCTCCAAGTGCTTCTATTATTATTCAAATGAAACACGGTCTGAAAGTCAGGCTCGTCAAAAGGGTTCCTCTTGGTACAAATGGAGATACGTGCTAGATTGCTCCAAATAGTAGTACTGATCTCATCTTTTCGTCTGTTCGAGCGAAGACCAAAGATATTATGTGATTGATTGTACGAAATATCTTAAAAAAATAAAGAAGTATCGTTAATCTATTTATTCTAGTTACATTCCAAGTACCATTTGTCAAAAATAAGATATTATTTCATTACATAATCCCGTTCAATCTCCTTTTATGTGGTGATATTTGACTTTACATGTCAAGATGTTCGCTTTGATTTATACCGTTTTAGTGATAATAGACAAAAATATAAAGATGATGGTTGAATAATTAGAAAATATCATTTCAAAGCTAAAGATTTTAAAGAGCTTAATGAACTCGAATTCTTGAAAGTTGTGAAAATTATGTTGAAATGGAATAAGATTAAGTAATTTAAAACGTTCAAAACAGTGTGTGTAATACAACCAATTCTATTTTTCTATCAACTTCCGTTGCTTCTTGTATATACTCATGGCTGATGCAATTCTTTTTCTCCCACCTTCAATTATTTTCTCCGTGACAAAGACGTCTCTACTATTTTCTAATCTTGTGGAGCACAAGCGTACAACTATTGTGTCACAGACAAATGGAGCATTACTTTTACTGTTTTCTCCATCGTACTCTTGTTCATGGCTAATTTGGATTTTTAAGGTCGTGGGTTCTCACTTTAACATAAAATTAATAGTCGTACCCGCGCGATGCGCGATCAATATTAAAAAAATATTTGTTACTTTGTTAATTTTTCGATGTTACATTTGGAATTATCACAATTATTTGATTATCCTATTCTATATAAATAGAATAGATATTGTCTAAATTTTAATAAATAAAATCTCCATTAAATTAAAGGGACTTATATAGTCATCAAATAATTTTTTCGTTATGTATTTTTATTTATTATATTATCCTATTATATTGTTAATAGAAATTATGACACTTGTCATTATAACATTTCTTTGCCTCTCCTATTATATATATATATATATATATATAGATTTCTTTGATTCTCCTATTATATATATATATATATATATATATATTATATTATATATTATACATATATTATATTATATATTATATATATAAATAGATTTTTCGTTTTTTTATTTTAAAATAATTTTAAAACTCCAATTTGAAACTATTCCCCTATTTGAATGGGTAGTTATTTTTTATATATTTATTTTTTGTTATTTTTTTATCATATTTAATTATACGATATCTATATTTATTAATCCAAATAAAGTAATCAATTATTATATATATAT